>NC_086447.1:456944718-457144718 GCF_028390025.1 Pseudophryne corroboree
ATAGCAGAGCCATTGCAATGTTCCATGAATGTGCTATTTTTCTGAAAATATCACCTGAACAATGACAGAAAGCATAGAGAGGTACTCATTGCACAGATCCCTCCAGGCCATTAATATGCTACTGAAATAAATCTATGTTTTAGATCTATATCTATTCGTACTGTATTTCACATAATGTACTAAGCCTTGGAAAGTGATAAAGTGGAGTACCAGACAATCAGCTCCTAAGTTCCGTGTTACAGACTTTGAAAAAGGACAGTTAGTAGCTGATTACCTGGTACTTTATCTCTCACCACTTTATCACTCTCCAAGGCTTAGTACATATGCCCCTGATTATGCAACTGTAGATGCAAAAGTTTGGATCATGGCAAGCCACTCGTTTAAAGATTTATACATTTCTGAATGCTTTAAAAAAATGAACAACTATATACATATGACCATAACACATATACAGTACACAAACACTGAAGAGAAGCATGTTTCAGACCCAGCCTCCCTTTTTGATGACATCAGTGATGCACTGCTGTTGACATTACAATCACAGACACTTGAAGCTGAGATCTTCGTGTGTCTTGATAGACAGTGATAACAAACAATATTAACATATATTTACATTAAAAAGACATACTCTATTGTAAGATACAATATAGGCAATAGATGAAGTGGTACACAAGTATTTCAAAAGATACAAATCATTCAGTCAGTTTTACATGATACCCTTACGTAGTTGAAGTCTATCAAAATGCAGAAAATAAATTCTTAAGAAAACAGGATTAAAAAAATATGTACTTGCCACAACAGGATCAGTCAGTTATGTTACTACCTCAACCATGTCTCTCAGCAGAATGGATTTACCACCATACTCAAACACATTTACAAACAGAGGGGGTAATTCAGACCTGACTGTAGCAGCAACTTTGTTAGCAGTTGGGAAAAACCATGTGCACTGTGTGGGGGCAGATATAACGTGCAGAGAGAGTAAGATTTGGGTGGGGTGAGTTCAAACTGAAATCTAAATTGCAGTGTAAAAATAAAGCAGCCAGTATTTACCCTGCACAGAAACAATATAACCCACCCAAATCTAACTCTCTCTCTGCACATGTTATATCTGCCACACGTGCAGTGCACATTGGGGGTAATTTTGAGTTGATCGCAGCAGGAACTTTGTTAGCAGTTGGGCAAAACCATGTGCACTGCAGGGGAGGCAGATATAACATGTGCAGAGAGAGTTAGATTTGGGTGGGTTATTTTGTTTCTGTGCAGGGTTAATACTGGCTGCTTTATTTTTACACTGCAATTTAGATTGCAGATTGAACACACCACACCCAAATCTAACTCTTTCTGCACATGTTATATCTGCCTCCCCTGCAGTGCACATGGTTTTGCCCAACTGCTAACAAAGTTCCTGCTGCGATCAACTCAGAATTACCCCCAGAGTGCAAAGCAAAAGCAGAACTTGCATATTGCATTGCTGGAACTGTGCACCTTCGTAGATTGCTCTGTTCCGCTGCTAAGTTCTTTATTGGCAAGAATTTACAGCTACTGCTCTACACAGAACTCATAACATTGTATTTACTCCAGGAAAAAAGCAGAAAACGATATTTCTGGCTAACTCATCACAACTTCTGGTGGTAAGTCAGAATATGTAACCATGTGGATATCGCTACTAAATGTAGTCATGTATAACAAGGTTCCTCTGGAGTAGCATTTGGCCATTAAGTGGGGTAACAGTGAAGGGAATTATGTCATATGCAATCTACAAATATACACATATCAATCCACTGCACATATATGGCCAAACTAACAGACCATATTACGACACAGTAAAATACTGTTTTTATCACTGTCTTTACTATAATGACTCAGTTATGGATTTCTTCTTCTTTTATTTTACGATTTGTTGATGCTGCACTGTTTTAATTAAATAATTTAGCAGTAATAAATAACAGTTTTATTGCACACTTTTCCATTTAGATGGTTTAACATTCTATGCTGAAAATCTTTCTATGTTAAATTGATATTTAATCACAGAATGTATTTAGACTAATCACATTAGCGAACAGTCATTAAAGGTTTGTTCAAAAGCTCAAAATGGAAACAGTACAATATCGGTTTGATTGAAAACACATTTCTATAATTTGGAACATTATGACAGAAAATAAAAATGTGTGTTAGTAAACTTATGAAAAATAATGAATCCTGTAAATTTTAAAGGATCTGCAGGGAGAATGAGAATGTAACATTCATAAAGCAAACTAATTGTTTGAATCTCTTTTTTTGCTGATTATGCCAAGGAAGCGCTATTACTGTTGTGGGATTTCTCCAATTAGTATGTTATAAGAAACTGCTCCACTTCCCTTTTTAGAATCCTCCAGTGGTAGAGAAGGAATTAAGTATCAACTCTGAAATTTGAAACGTCTTAATATTATTTCATATATGCAGCACTGAGCTCACTGCACAATTATTTTGGAAGGCTACCAAAGCATCCTTATTTCTTGGAAAAGGCAATTTCCTCCACTTAGGTCTCATGGGTATTTCTTGCTAACTCCAAGTCTTCTAGCTGCACTTACGGACCCCACTTCTTTATCAAAAAGAAAAAAAAAGGATTCTAAAAAGAGGAATGGAAAATTACTTTATAATCCTTCCTCGTCTGAAGTGCTACTAGCTTAAAAATTATTTTCCCATTGATACAGATTGATTGCAATATGGCTCTAAGAGATAGGGTGAAGGGGCACATAGGCATGAGGACACATACAAATGGATTACAATATTTTATGACAATCTTAAACTAAAATCACTTAAACTCAATATTATTTGTATAAATTGTATTTCAAGAAACTAGCACTAAATATTCTAATCTCCTGGAAAACAACTTACTGTAATTAACTTTACATGCAATAACTCTGTACACTCAATGCATCCAGTATTATTAAAATGTTAAATGTAAAACCAAGGTAGAATTCCTGAGAGGGGGGCATGGTGTTTGAAGGGCTACACTTCAATAGTGTTTGAATGTACTGAGCTGAAATTTGGCATTGACACGTAGAACTGTCACCCGCTGCTACCTGCCAAACTTCAGGGGGTAAAAAATATGATTAATTGGGAGTAATATAAGTTTAAAGTTTCAGTTTTTGTGTTTCACTTCCTGTTTGGTCAAAACTGACACTTTTCTGCTGTGGTCTATGAGGAATTTTCGAGAAGGCATGACTCATGGTAGAGGACCACCAGCAGAGACAGATCATTTGCAACTCACATTGTCATTTCATTATTGATATTTACTGAACTTACATGGACATTGCCAGTATTGCAGCACTGTGACTGCACAGCGATAAACTGTTAGACTTGGCTTTGTAAAGTAAAATAAAAAAATATAAAATCCATTGCTTTATAGCTAGAAGCTACATTCTGATCATTAACCCCTACAACCCCTCACACACATACACCTCTAAGGCAACAGGAACTGGAAGCAGTTGGGACTAGCAACAAGATGGACAGCTCTGGGTGAGTAAATATCCCCATACATCTAATTGTACACATAAGGTGGAATTCAAATGATATATCACGCCCAATCTCCTGTCGTGGTCGTGGATGGGCAGCAGTCATACAAAAGAGGGCTACCACCCTCCAGGTGAAGACACCGTGGAAGTCCTGGACTGTTTACCCTCCATCCAAGCAAACTGTCTTCCAACCATACATGTTGCTTTGTCTTTCCCCCATCCATGCCTTTCTGTCTCCCCCATATCCACATCACTCTGTCTTCCCTGCTTTCCATACCACTTTGTCTCCTCCCCCATCCATGCCTTTATCCATTCTCCCATCCACAACTCCCTGTCTCCTCCTTGCCCCCCAACCACACCACTCTTACCCCATCCAGGCAGCTCATTCTTCTGCTCAGACCTTCAGTTGCATAGACTGCATGTGAGTATTCCAATGAGCACACAAATCTGTGAATTAGCAGCTCCACCAATTTGTGAGTGACAGTGCTGGATCTGCAGTTACCCACAGGGTGTAATGGCATTCCAGATTTGTATTGCGCAAGGAACATGTCCATTAAGGCATCAACCTTAATGATCAGTATTTCATTGCTTTTTGGAGTTTGAGTAGAAGAGATACAACAGGTTTCTGAGATTTCAAATCATGTCTTAGAAGCCTTAACCACTTGCCTGGCATGGTCAAATCAGATGCGACCATGCCTGCAAGTGCTTTATCTGACCTGGTCGCACAGGATGAGACCAGTCAGATAAACAGTTTTAGCAGTGACAGGGAAGGAAAACTTCCTTCCGCTACTGATGTCACTGCTGATCGGTCAGCACGGCAGGATCCCCCCCTCCAGCAGCTGCAGACAATAGCAGCCGCTGGGGAGTGTAAATTAACCCTCCCAAGCCACCCCTGTGTACCTGAAGGCTGTCCCGGCTTTCAAAATGAAAGCCGCGATGGTCGCAATGTTTCCGATGTTCCTATGGTCTCAATGTTTCTGTTCGATGTTTGAGTCAAAATTATTTATTTTAAAAAAATGTTTAATTTTTTTTTAAAACTAAAATAAATTTGTATAGGGTTAAATTCATGTTCTTGGTGACGGTGTGGTTGTGGGCATGGATCCGGTCTCATCTTGTTTGTTTTCAATGTTTGAATAGACCTTATATATGCTCTATATAAACATATTAAACAATACATTGGTTTGAAATGCTTCTATTGCATGATAGACAACTGTTTCTGCTATATGTTTTATTGACTGTACACATTGATGTATTCTGACTGAGAATTATTGTCATGCTTCAATTGAAATAAAAAAAATTGTTTGAAAAAAAATAATTAATGTTCTTCCCCTAAATCACTCATAAAACCCCCCGACAATTTTGGAGCGTTTTCTAGGGGGAAAAAAATTGTCAGTTAAGTGGTTATGGGGACATGTGAAACTGTAAGGTTTTTTGGAATATATATATATATATATATATATATACATATATATATATAAAGCTAAAGAAAAGCTCAAAACCAAGGCTAAAATATGGCATCACCAGTTTATACCTTGCCTTGGTAATGAGCTTTTCTTTAGGCTAATGTATGGTGATCCCATATTCACACAATATATTGGTCTGATTAATTTAGCCAATAACTTTCATGACATTATATGGTTATCATATGGTCCTGGTATTTGGAGCATAGTTTTTTCTATATACATATTGCTGCCACATTTATGTTGTGCTAGTTGTAGTCTTCACAGATATATTAAATTATTATGGCTTTTTAGTTAGTTTTGCCTATAATGTTTAGCTCTGGATTGTGAGTCTTTGTTCTCCATAGTAGCCACGTGACCCCCAGCTATTTACATTTTGGACATGAGTGATATTTCCAGTGGTGCTGCACCCCGGCTTTTAAGTAAGATCTTTACTGGCTATATTCTTTACATAGGAATGCATGTCCGTAATGTAGATTATACTATGAATGTTCACTCACTATTAGAATACTCTTTTCTTATTGTCTTTGATCTCATATATATGTTTAATTGGGATCAATTCAGGATCGCAGCTATCGGGGTCCAGGCAGTCAGAATACCGATGTGGCAACCCAAAATTAATTGGAATGCCGACAATGGCATCCCGAAGAGGGTCATCATCCCAGCATTGGATTCCTGTCATATATTTGCAAATATGTGCAACTAAGATGTCTGAATGAATTTTCTATTATCATGTAGTTTTGAAGTCTTATTACTGATACATTTTGGTGTGCTGTGGGTAACTTTTTTCTGTTTCATATATATAATTCTCATCATTTCTATTGGTATGGAGTTTGCGTTACATCGGCTGTGCAACGCATAGGTGACCAACATATGGTCATGCAGGCACAGATCACTGGAATGCACAGAAGATATGCATGTGATCCTATCAAATGATGGACCCCTGTGGACATGGGCGGTCAGGTGGAACGCACACTGTGGAACCGGTCAGACAGGTGTGTTGAATGAGAGTATTGGTAGGAAATATATGAGCCTGTCCATGGAGGGTTGAAGGTTAGAATACTTTATACTGTTATAACTACTGATGCACTATTGCCTGAGCTGCTGGTCTTGAACGGCCCATGAAGGGACCGAAGTCGACAGATGAATAAGTATACTCGCAGATATGTTTTTAAGATGCATTAGTGCCAGTATGGCTGCTGATACTGCTGAGTGACTTTGCAGATTGTTATATACAGAGTTTTCACACTAGGTGGTTATCTACATATATAAAAGGCAAAAAAAAAGAGATTGACTCACTGATTGACTCATCATGAAATCTCAAACCACAAGGCCTACAATCTTCAAACTTGGCAGGTAGCTTCTCCTTAGGGCCAAGGTGATTGCTAAGAACTGGTTTTACAATTGTCACTGCCCATCCATGCGAAATCGCCAATAATGGTTGTGTGTACGTACGTACGTACGTACGTACGTACGTACGTACGTACGTGTATATGTATGTTCCAGCATAACTACAGAATGGCTGCAGCAATTTACACCAAACGTGGTACACATATGACTTAAAATTTGAGAACAAACACGCTGGGGGTAACACACCCCTAGCACCCCAAGGGGTGAGGCAGCAGCACAGAGTATTTCATCAGACAACAAAACTCTGGAATGGCTGGAGCAATTTACACCAAACGTGGTACACATCTGGTTTACAATCTGGGAACAAACACTGTGGGTGTAAGACACCTCTAGCACCCCTAGAGGTGGGATAGAAGCACAGAGTATATCAGGAGACAGGATAGCTCCGGAATGCCTGGACCAATTTACACCACACTTGGTACACATATGACTTACAATCTTGGAACAAACATTGTGGTGGTAAGACACCCCTAGGGGTGTGGCAGCAGCACAGAGTATTTCAGTAGACAGCATAACTCTGGAATGACTGCAGCAATTTACACCAAACTTGGTACACATATGATTTATAATCTGGGAACAAAGACTGGGTTAAGACACCCTTAGCACCCCTATGGGGTTGGACAGCAGCACAGAGTAATTCAGGAGACAACATAACTCCAGAATGCCTGGACCAAATTATAGCAAACTTGCTACACATATGACTTACAATCGGGGAACAAATACTGTGTGGCTAAGACACCCCTAGCACCCCTAGGGGTGAGGCAGGAGCACAAAGTATTTCAGCAGACAACAACTCTGGAGTTCCTTGTGCAATTTACACCAAACTTGGTACACATATGACTTACAATCTGGGAACAAACACTGTGGGGGTAACACACTTCTAGCACCCCTAGGGGTGGGCCAGCAGCACAGACTATATCAGGACATGCATGATATGTCAGTGACGACAGGGCTTCATGTGACAGTTACATGATGTGAGGAGGGGAATGGAGGTAGCAGGAAGCCACACGCTGAGAGATATATAGTGGGAGGAGTAGGGTCCCCAGCAGCACAGAGTATATTAGAAGATGCATGATATGTCAGGCAGGACAGGGCTGCATGTGACAGGACAGTGACATGATGTCAGGAGGGGAATGGAGGTAGCACAAACCCACACACTGAGAGTTATATAGTGAAAGTAGCAGGGTCTACTAGCAGCACAGAGTATATCAGGAGATACATAATGTGCTGCACTATATAAGAAATATATTATATTAGATCTCCAACCAACGTCAATTAATGAACAACTATAATTCTAATTTACCATCCTCATCCCAAAGCGAAGCATAAGTATTCAGCTTGTGACTAAATATTTTTTTCATTGAACTGAATATTGGAGAGTGCCCTCCTGTTTGGAAATATAGATAGATAGATAGATAGATAGATAGATAGATAGATAGATAGATAGATAGATAGATAGATAGATAGATAGATAGATACATAGATGCCTTATTTACTTATTTTTTCCTTTTAATCTCATTTTTTTATTTTCCTTTTTTGAATGCTATTGCTTATATTGTATGCCCATCAGATTACCCCTACTTGCATTTTAAAATGCTGTTATCCAAATTAATCACAGCTTTTATTCATTAATTATTCAAATCAAGAATAAAAAAGTTGTCTATTGACCTTGAGTAATGGGGGTCATTCCAAGTTGATTGCTCGCTAGCTGTTTTTAGCAGCCGTGCAAATGCTAAACCGCCGCCCTCTGGGAGTGTATCTTAGATTAGCAGTAGTGCGAACGAAAGGATCGCAGAGCGGCTACAAAAAAAAATTGTGCAGTTTCAGAGTAGCTCCAGACCTACTCAGCGCTTGCGATCACTTCAGACTGTTCAGTTCCTGTTTTGATGTCACAAACACGCCCTGCGTTCTCCCAGCCACGCTTGCGTTTTTCCTGGCACACCTGCATTTTTTCGAACACTCCCTGAAAACGGTCAGTTGACACCCAGAAACACCCACTTTATGTCAATCACTCTGCGGGCAGCAGTGCGACTGAAATACTTCGCTAGACCTTGTGTAAAAACACATCGGCCGTTGTGAAAGTATGTCGCGCGTGCGCACTGCGCCGCATGCGCAGAAGTGCTGGATTTTTCTTTAATTGCAGCGCAGCGATAATTATTAGCTAGCAATCAACTCGGAATGACCCCCAATAAGGTATGTGACTTTCATCTGACAAAATCACCATGTGTGAAGAAATGTGTTTGAAGTTTACTCTGGAGATCATTTGAACTTATCACTGGTTCTATTCCTGTTGTCTACCCATACTTGACATTGCTATTCGAGCCCACATCCAGCCATCTGGAAAGCTAATTCAGGGCTGTTCCTAGGATTCCAGGTAACCATGTCATAGTGAAGGACCCCCATCATCCACATAAAAATATTTGCTTATAACTTGGCCATGTGTACTGTATAGTGCATATCAGTGAAGTCCCTCCCTATAAAAACTTAAAAGGAGGGGTAAAATACATTAACCAGAAGTGAGACAATGGATTTAGTGATCCTTAGGGGAAACTGAGGAGGATGAAATGGTGCAGTAACAGTGGCAGGAGGATTGTTGTGTTGGACAAGAATGATGGTAAAAAAGGGAAAGGAAGGAGAGACATACCATGATATAGGAGAAGAGGGGGGAGGACTGAGGAGAAATGTATGAGGCCTTGTGGGATTTATGTAAACATGGGGCAGATTATAGAGAATGCAAGGAGGGCATAAACTGAGTTAGAGCATAGAGAGGGGAGCATGACCTGAAGCAGAATAAAAAAAGGGGACATTACTTTGTAAAGTCCATCAGCTCCAAGCAATGGGAAGGCAATGCCACGCCACACAGTACTATGCACAGTATTTCTTTGGAGGGAGTAAGCTCTGAGTCCATATTCAGTTGGTTTCCTAGCACGTATGTTAGATTACTTACAGTAAATGGTTTTTCTCATCTTTCCCAGTAACTACAATATCAGTCAGGTAACACTGGCCATAGATTGATTCACTGTTCTTTTCCAAGTACCTAGAGCTGATTCTATTCTGGAAAAAGGCTATTTTTAATTAAATATATGTGCAAATTGATAGCTAAATATTTTTTATATACATTTTAATTTACATTTGTAATTATTCTTGTAGTGCTGTACCGGAGGGGCCCTTTTCTGTCTCCTTGCTATCACTGATGTCTGATCCAGTCTCTATCACTTTGTGCACTTTGAGGTGCTGTCTGGTCATATTGTTATCTGTTTTACTAATGTTTGATTTCCACACTTTTTCTATATCTCTACAGCAGTTACAGTACCACAGTGAACACAGGACTGACCAAAATGCAAACAAGAAAGTCTCTGTTTGAAATACGAACCGTGTATTGTACATTAAATCCTTTTTGCTGCAACACTAAAGCATATTTTGCTGCTGTTTCCATCAGGGGCATTTTAAGAGAGTAGGAGGCCCACGTGCAGACTCCAGGAGTGCCTCCTCCTCTCCACGGCGCAGTAGGCTCCGGCATTGTTCCAGTGCTCGCCATGGTTCGGAGACAAATTTCCTACTGTGCATGCGCGGTGGCCATTTTGGAAGTGATTTTTGCCACTGCTGCTGCAGCGACCGTCGCAGGACAAAAAGGTAAGTAAAAAACCACATGGGTGCAATGTGTGCGGTGTGGGCCCTTACCTGGAACCAGGGGCTCGTGTGCACAGCGCACATTGCACCCATGACAGAAATGCCTATGATTTCCATGAATATTGCTATCAAAAGTGCTCTCTCTAGAGACAAACAGGCTCTCACAACAATCTAAAGTATTTTGAGTATTTTTTCTTTGCATAACAAACGACAGCCTCTTAATGCATCTAATAGCCCAGTTCCTAATTCAAAATTAAATTGAGGCTCATTGAAGACTTATGAATGATGTTTCAAGGTTCAAAATGTACTTTACTTTTCACTGCCATGTTACATCTAGGGAAATACCAAAATGCCAGTGGAAATTGGTTTACTTAATTTTTGCCATACCATATATGGACCAAATATTTCTGATTGCTGTGGAAGTTCATTCAAGTTCGCTGAAGTTCATAGGATAAAAATGACATCCTATGAGGAGACAGTTGCATCTTGAGGACAATATTTGACTATGAAGGATTACCTGAATAGATAAAAAAGAGTCACAATTTGTTTCAGAGGCTTTCCACAATTTGTTAAAAAAGAATATAAATAAGAACTTCATAGTGGGTTAGATTAGAGGTTTGTGAAAACATTTAAAAGGGCTGTCAAACCTATGGATCATGTACACCTCACATTACAACATAAAATAGATGATTTCCTATTTGTTTATCATAAGCCAGAACATTCCTTTACAGGTCATTTACCATAATTGCTACTATTCCTTAACAGGCTTATGATTATTGGGCCAATAAATATCAGCTGAGTAAGATAATTTATTAATATACATGGTGAACAATATTATCAGTGCACAGTGTCACCATATAGACCAAATCCTGAATGCTTAATGGAAGTAAACTGTAGATCCAAAGGAATGACCACTACCAGGACAGGGTCCAAAGCCAGAGCTACTTTCAGAGAATAATATGTTGACATAAGGACACACACAGGTTGATATGACAAAAGATTTTCTTCCAACAAGAGGCTATAAGGAAGACTTCTATAATTAACCACATAATCTCACAGGTGAGAAACTCTTTAACAGTGCATAATGAGATTCCGAAGACAAAAAAAACTCAACTAGAGTAGCCTTGTCATTCTGCATTCGACAAGAATAAAAATTAAAATGAAAGTCTTCATCAACTATTGTCTTATGACTGTGGTTTCACACTGTACTATACCTTTACCTCCAGACAAACAGAGTCATTCTCAGCAGGTAATCCAAAAGACATATGGGCAGACAATACAACTTAACCAGCTTCACCAGACAAATTGTAGGAACAGGTGGAGGCATAAGTACAGTATCAGTGAAAAAGGAGATCATAATGTATTCACAGATGGTTCTGTCTAGGGAGTATAGTTCCCACTGGACTGTGTCTGTGAAGGAGAAATCAGTCAACTGCTGTGGAGTCGCTGAAACTCTAAAGAAACCTGTTGGTGTTTGTATCAGATATGTCAGCCTAAATTTGATTTTTTTGCCTCTTAACAAACATTAACAACCAAAACTATTTAAGGAAGAAGGCAGTTGGTGTATATCAAACTAATTATTTTTAAAAGTAATTTTAAAGATTGAAATGTTGTATTATGATTGCTGATTACTTATTATTGTGTGTTTGCAAGTGATTGAAACATCCCATTGGATTTATAAATGAATACAATAAAATAAAACAATTATATGCAGTTACATTTTTTAGAATTTAATTTAATAGAAAGCAAATATAAATCCATGCTTAAATGTACTTTACAATTTAAATATGTTTAATATGTAAGTTTTATAGATGTATATCTCTATTTTAAAACCAATAAAGCATATTAAGTGCCTCCTTGTATTTCTTCAAAGGAAAATTTATTTGTGATGAAACTACTTGTAAGTATTCAGCAATGGCTTCTACCACTAAGTAGCAAATGGATGTTTGAGAAGGTGTACTATTGGTTGATAGCCACAAGCTAGCTCATCATATTTCAGTGAACTGGTCAAGGCTCTTCGTATATTCCTCAAAAAATTAAATTAATACTAGGGTGATTCATAATGCATCAATGTTATTTTATTATGTGGAAACAGCCAGGTAAAAAAATAAACTTTCAACAGTGTGTCTAAAATCTATCAAGTATGAGTATTCCAGCTCAGACAGATCCTCAATGTCCTCAGTTCCTGAATTTTGACGTGGATCAAGAAAATCAAAAGGATATACAATAATGTACACTGTGTGACACACAATGTATTTCTAAAGGTGCTAAGAAGTTGCATAAATGCCAATTATATTACGCCAATGGGCCTAATTCAAACCTGATCGCTAGCAAGCCATTTTTGCAGCCCTGCGATCGGATAGTCGCTGCCTACAGGGAGAGTGTATTTTAGCTGTGCAAACAGAATTTGTGCAGTCTTTGCACAGCCCATGACTTACTCAGCCTCTGCAATCACTTTAGCCTGTCCGGGATCAGATTTGACGTCAGGAACCCTCCCTGCAAAGACATGGACACACCTGCTTTTTTCCAAACACTCCCTGAAAACGGTCAGTTGACACCCAGAAACACCGTCTTCCTGTCAATCTCCTTGTGATTGCCAATGCGAACGGATCCGTTGCACAAACCCATCGCTGAGCGGCAATCCGCTTTGTACCCATGTGACGCACCCTCACATTGCAGTGCATACACATGCGCAGTTTGTGCCTGATCGCCCGCTGTGCAAAAAGACACAGCAGCAATCAGGTCTGGATTACCCACAATGTCCGCTGATGAATGTTACACATAACTTAAGCTGGATGGGGTGCGGTTAATCAGTTGTGTCTTGTGTGTTTTCACAGTTGACATGCCACAATTCAGAGTCATAAGCAACTCACAATCACATCTTCCTTTGTTGGTAATGGGGTGTTTGCAACTACGCTAACTTAGGAAAGGGATTGTCAAATGAACTAGAGGCTATGCAGACTAGTGAATAGGCATAGTTATACCTGTTGTCAGTTGGATATTTTTCACCAAGGACAGGGCAGGTGCAAGTGTATATTGATAATAATGATGAGTATCAAATCATAAGGATAGGGGCTATCTGGCTGTAGAGATGTGTACAGCTCTGCACACATGGGGATATTTTCATTAAGTTCTGAGTGCATAATGCTGAATAAATTAAGGTCAACTTGCATTTACTGTAATTCTGCATTGGCATCTGTGTATTAATACCGTGCTTCCATACTAATGTCCAAATATAATTTTATCATAATAATTTATTTTTAATAGACAGAATGTTAAATTGAGGTCTGTGAAATGGGGTGTGATATAGTATGCTAGTGGTCGGGATGCTGGTGGTCACATGACTGACCCCGGCATCCTGAATGTAAAAATCCCAACAGGTTTGGGGCTTAACTACTCCAACCCTCCCTTCCCTCACCCTAACCCTTTATTGGTGATGGTTAGGTCTAAATCTAGGGGGGCTGCAGCTAGGGCTAATTTTTAGGGAGTGGTAGCTATGACTAACCACCCCCATAGTGTCTAACCCTAACCCTCTCCTAATGCTTAACCCTAACCCTGCCCCTCAGGCCCTAACCTTAAATCTCCCCCGATACTTACCTTCAGGATGCTGGCTGTTGGTCACCTGACCGCCAGCATCCCATTCACTGGGATGCCAAATGCATATTCTCCAATAAATTTAGAGAATATATTGAGAAACGCCAGCACTTTCAAAAGAACCACCAGCAGACAATGTTGATAATAAATATCCATAATGTGAATACTTCTGAATAAAGGTGAATGCAAATACTATAGTAATTACACTGCTTTCCATAATACACATTGTACACTATGGATTTTTTAAACTATTTTCTGGTACACAAATCAACTGAAAAGAGGTTATTCAACTAAAGAACAGAATGGATACTACATCTAATTAGCCAGATATCCCATGCAGTTTAAGTTCTGTGAAAACAATTGGCAATATAAATCTGTGTAGTATTGTTCAAAAAGGTTTATACAACCAATATAAAATAAAAGATAATTGCTCCTTTTGAATTATATTTTGTCACACAGTGTTTACTGTTGTATTTCATTTTCATTTTCCTATTGCCACATAGAACTTCACAAACCGAGAACATTGATTGACTTAATTTGCAATTGAGGCACTGTATGCACTGAAACACAATTTACACTAGATGATTATTTTGTTACCAGTTGGAATAGGATACTCATGAAAGCTGTTTTAACATATTTGCTTTTCTAAAGTAGAATTAAGCTAGCTTTTATCAAATTAATTTGCAATTAGGTCCTTCACAGGTCCAAACTTTTCCATTAACTCTGACACACTGGTAGACAGCCAGGCGGTAAATCTCAGAACTATCTTGACTACAGTATCTTTCAAAGTAAACTGTTTATATACTGTTGTTTAAATTCTGCATTTCAACCATAATGCTTTTAGTAGCCTAATGAAATAATGTGATAATAGTAGAAACAAATGTATATTACTATATAGTGCATTATGTATGTATTATTATTTTATTTTTAATTTGGTGTTTTCTGTTTTTTTATGATTTAAAGGTGGATGTGGATCATAAAAGATTCAAAACAAAGTGTCAATTTAGAATATGATTTGTCAATGGATTCATATTGCTGCAGAGGAAATTTGCCAGCAAAAGCTATTGCTGTAGAGGATATCAGATTTATAAAGGTCAGATTGACATATATGTCACCCAACAGACAGGTTGTAAATGCTCAAGGGAAGTTACAGCAGAAATATCCTAGAAGTTTTCTTGTTAGATTATATTAATGTATTTAAATTATGTAATTTAAATATATGGCCAGCTTGATAGCTTGGGAACAAATGTAATAAAGTACTATTAAAGATTTTAAGATGTGTCTTGAGTTGAATCACTAGGCAGAGTTTAAGAGATTAAAATGGAAAGCACCTATAATGATGTTTAATTTGAACCTAAAAAATATGTTTCATTAATTGTCAAAGTTCTGCTGAAGTCTTAATAACTATTAAAAAAAGAACTTTATGGAACTGAATAACATTTTAATAACACTGCATATTACTGAAAGATTAGTTTATTAGATTAAAAGTGAAATATTTTGCAATGAAGATAGAAAATAGTGTTTTTTTTTAATCTTATCATCGTAAATGTACTGACATTTCACACTTTCAGAACAAACTTTAAAACTTACATTAGAATACTGAATTTTAAAATAAAGGAATTATATTGTGTATAATTTGCACATAGGTGCTAATTCAGCTAGCTCCGCAAAAGTGCGGAAATCAGTATTTGACACTTCTGTGGACGCACACACAACAATGCGCCCATGCGTTGGGTCTTATACTGCAAGTAACAAGGCATTGATGCTGCATTTTGTGGGCATTGATGCACCATGTAGGTGGCGCGGGTACCAGACAACGCAGCCGCTGCTGCTTGCGGAGTGGGCCGCGGCGGCTGTGTGACATCACACGCAGCCACTGCGACCAAAGAGATGGATGCCCTCCAACTGCTTCGCAGCTAGGCTGCATAGGCAGGGAGCAACCCTAATCATTTATCGCATGTTAGCAGGGGGGAGGGGAGGACCCGGGATGCGGGATGGACTTGCCCTGTGCTGGGCTTTCCCCCACATTTTAGAGAAAATGTTTGTAGTTGTGCATTTTTTTCACACAATTACCAACCCATGCTGAATCGGGCCCATAATGTGAACGCAAGTCCGGATTCCCACTGTAAACAGATTTTGAACAGTACTATATGCATTTGTGATTATCCATCCATATTTTGAGTCGCATGGTAAAAACATGACAAGCACACTCACAGAACAAATCTCTGTGTATGTGTACATATGCAGTGAAACAGATCTGCAAACGTGGCTATTCAGAGTTACTCAATGAGACAGGCATATACAAGACATAGTTGAACATATACAAGACATGGTTGGACCAGGTATTTAAAAGTATATTTACATCCTACTTAAAAGTGAAAGGAACAAAACTAAAACTAATAAATCAATAAATACTAATGATGGTTCTTTTGTTATGCATTTGTGTTGTTGTTTCCTCCAAACTTATACCAAACAAATTAAAGGCACAATTTTCAATTTTTGTGATTATGGACACAATTATGAAAGTTTATAAATGAACATAAACTAAATTACATCGTCTTAAACTCTAATATGGATGAATTCATATATCACATCACGACACATAGGTTCATTATGTATAAATGAAATGTTATAAAAAAAAATATAAAAATGATTTGTTTTATCATTATTATAAGATGTTTTCCTGAAATACTACACACTTTTGCCTATATGTTTGTTATGATATATATATAAAAAACATAATGTCAAAATTAATAACACATTAACAAACAAAATTTTGTTAATCTATTTTTTTTAGATTTGTAATAAATTAATACCGCAACAATATAATTTTTAATAACAGTATAATACCAATATGTCTCTAAAATAATAACCTAAACATTGAGCACTTTTTTTTCTGTATTTTGCACATCAACACTAGTCATCTTGAAAAAAAGTGCACATTATTTATACATCCTCTCTTTGCCAATGTTATTACATCATCTGATGATCATGACTGTACAGAAAGAAAGGACAGATGAACGATCTGTAAGAAAAAAACTGCTACGAGACCACATTTCTTTGATGTTTGGTACGCAGATTTATTATTATTTCTAAGGATGCACATTGTGAAAGCACTGATCACTGCTGAAGCACTGAAGGTGCAGAAATTTTACCATTTATGAACACATCTATCTATCTATCTATCTATCTATCTATCTATCTATCTATCTATCTATCTATCTATCTATCTTTATGCAGACAGTAATACAGTAATTACATAAAGTTGCAACCCTTGCTCACACTCATTTTACATAAATACAGAGTAGAAGTGAAATGTACATATTTATTTACCTTTTGTAACATACTACTCTGACTCTTTACCTGAAGCCAGGCAAGCTAGTGAGTTTGGGAGTGTAGGTAAAGCAAGTGAATGAATGGGGGACAGGAAAGGAGATTGGAGTTGGGTCAGAGCAAAGAAGAAGATTGGAGGGGGACAGAGGCAGGTATTGGACATTGGAATGGTCAGTGGAGGAGGCAGGGGACAGAGACTGGAAAATGGAGAAGTCAGAAGATGGGGCTGTGCAAGGGAGAAAGCAGGAGATGGGAACCAGGCTGGGGATGTGTTCTCACTAAGTCCCACTAAAAACTCATGGTACTGGCCATATTTGACTACAGATTTACATGGCAACATCTATAATATCATGGCTGATGATTACACTCCTGCATCCATCTGTGGGTGTATATACATTCACAGTATACACAAATGCATATACAAGTACATTATACACAAACATATAAAAGTACAGTATACACAAATGCATGTGCACACAAGTGCCTGTGTCCAGACTGAATGCTAAAGCTATTTAAAGCGTTCACTTGAGGTCCAGTGTTAATCCTTGTACCTGTTTGTTTGGTGACATCTGTGATTTTTATACCGAAATGTCCCAGCAAGTCTGCATCATTTTCAAAAGCACAGCACCTGCTCCAGGACAAGATGTAAGTACTGACATTTGGGGCAAGAAACTTCTGGTCCATAATTACCCACTTCTGACACCAGCACTGTGGCAAAACCCACTCCAGGAACTAGCTGCCTACCAACAGAGAACCTGCAGACAGAGTTTGCCTGCAAAGAGCTCAAGTGCTGGTAACACTGTTGTTTAAATACATATTACAATGCATGTTATTTTTGTTTGCAATACAAATAAGGACATACAGTATGAATATCTGTATGTTGAATATTAACCTGTTGCTTTTTGTTTTAAACATAAATCACCAAGTGCTGCGATTGAATAGTAATGTTTCTAATTCCACCTTTTCTGTGATTATGAACTCTTTGCTGCGTACAGTATTTCTGTAACAATGTGTGTACATAACATAAACATGAAGGAGGCTAAGATTTTGACTTTCACAGAAGTTGTAAATACTGCACTTACAAAAACATGAGGGCAATGTAATAGTATTTGAATATCTTGATTTAAAGCTTGCTTCAACTTGACGCAGGTTTCTAGGAAGTTTATATTGAAAGTCATGAGATACAATAGACCATGATTTGGAGGCTGAGATGGCAATCTTCCAATGATGCGGGGTGGGCTATGAATCTACACATCACCAGCATTCCAGAGTGTCTGCTGTAAAAAAATAATTAATTTAAATGAAAACAAATGTGTATGGTTTCCAACCCCACTAAGCAGAAAAAGGTCTATGTTTCTGCTTTGGTAGGTATTGGAAAAATTGGGACCAGCAAGGCTAGTGGAAACAGAGAGGATACAGACTCTGTGGGGGTTTAACCACTGTGATTTCACCAGCCCTAAGTAGGTTATTATCAAGCTTTGTTTCCCCAAATGAGTGAGACCAGCATAAAAATGTGTGGCCCTTCCATCCTTGGTATAATCATCACTAGTGACAATAGCTCCTCAACATAACCCCAAGGCTTTGGGTACAGACAGAATAATTATTTAATAGTGTTAAAAATATTGTCCTTTACAGGCACATTGCAAGACACAGCAAGCCCTGTTATGGCCAGCTGCAAGGGCTAGCATGGCATGCTGATACTCTGAGATCCATAAAAGCCAATATTCTCTTGCAGCCAGAAGGAAAAAGAAACCTTAAACTCAATGATGGGATGATTCTAACGTGAAAGTGGTCAGGACAATTCATTGATATTTTTTGTCTTACATCTGGACTTGGCAATCCCCAAAAAATCTGCAGATTTTTTTTTACAGAAAACATAATTGTGGCATGCACATTTATATATTAATCATCACTTTAGTAAATTTACCTTGGTGCTTTTGTATTAAGAAGTATTTAATTTGTTTTGTTTTTTTTAGCTTTGCTCTATGTTGTATAGTGCAAACATGTGTGCAAGTCTCAAATCCACCCTGATTCAACTTCAGTGTAAAATAGCTAAACTTCAGTGTAAAGTGTGTTTACACCATTCTGCCCAACAGTATTACATATTGAAATGGTCATCAGGCAAAATGCCCAGAAGCCAAGGCAGAAGCCCAGGCAAAGCAAGAGCTATTTGCAAATACAACTTTGAAATATGCCTGATCTTTTACATTTACCTACAATATGATTCCTGAGACATTAATAAAAGTTAACTTCATTAGGACTTAATATAAAGGTGTGGGGATATTAAAGTATATAGATAAAGATGAAACTAAATTGGATTGTAAGTGTCCTTTACAGATGGGCAGTTCTTTTCTGGAAATCCCATAAGAAGTTGATGACAGAATATACTGTATCTTATTCAGTGGCAGATTTTACCTAAATACACAACTACGCTGCCACCAGTGAGCTCTGGTATCAGGTACAACTCTCAACTCTGGCATTTGGCTCCTCTGCCGGAACTTGGATCTGCCCCTGACCCTCAGCTCCGCCCTCTCAGTGAGTATAATCAGTCAGGAAGCAGGTGACAGAGATGTCCCTGCATAGGCTATGGAAACTCTGTGAAAGAAAGTAAGACTGTGCAGGCCTAGAACCTATTTTACTGCAGCTGCACTGAGTGACTGATTCAGTTTAAGGTATGCTGACAATGATATTTAACATGGTAATTACCAATCTTATAGCAATTGTACTGTTATAAATACATTGATTTTTATATATATATATATATATATATATATATATATACATACATACAGGTTGAGTATCCCATATCCAAATATTCCGAAATACGGAATATTCCGAAATACGGACTTTTTTGAGTGAGAGTGAGATAGTGAAACCTTTGTTTTTTGATGGCTCAATGTACACAAACTTTGTTTAATTCACAAAGTTATTAAAAATATTGTATTTAATGACCTTCAGGCTGTGTGTATAAGGTGTATATGAAACATAAATGAATTGTGTGAATGTAGACACACTTTGTTTAATGCACAAAGTTATAAAAAATATTGTATTAAATGACCTTCAGGCTGTGTGTATAAGGTGTATATGAATCATAAATGCATTCTGTGCTTAGACTAGGGTCCCATCACCATGATATCTCATTATGGTATGCAATTATTCCAAAATACGGAAAAATCCCATATCCAAAATACCTCTGGTCCCAAGCATTTTGGATAAGGGATACTCAACCTGTATATATATATATATATATATATATATATATATATATATATATATAATAGTGGTTTAGCGTTCTAAAACTATTTTCCTTACTAATGTTATAGGACTAATTTTCCACCTGTCAATTACAGGTGGAAAACAATTCTATTACATTAGTAAGGAAAATGATTTTAGAACACTTAGCTAGTATTAAAAAATAAAAAAAATCTATAAAAATCTTATAACACTTGATAATAATTGTATCTGATGTGACTTATTTTACTTTGCTATAGTGAACCCTAAACTACAGTACCACCTATCCATAGCACACAAACACATTGGGCCTGATTCTGAGTTGCATTTAATGTGGATATTCAAGCATATGGTTGATTTTTTTTCAACCGCTCATAAAAAGTTGCACTGTGCATGCGTCCCACAGTGTGTGCACACAGAGACGCAGTAGTCATTGGGATGTGCGGTCTCATAAATATATTGGAAATGTAATGGGGTGTTCATGGGTGGTGGCTATTCAGATGCATAGAGCTGCACTGTCTTATGGGAGTGTCACTGTATGCCATAACTTAAGGTGATTCAATGTAGATTATCTGTATGTGGTGTACAGTGTACAACCAGCAGTAACTAGACAATTGCAGCCCACATTGTTTATGACAGCTATTTGCTTCCAGTTTGTGGCAACTACTGAAATGCAGTTACTGTACTTGCTTAGAAGGAGTAAATGGAAAAATATATACAGTACAAGCCCATATCAGTTTATTTTTTATATTTGAAGGAATTCAAAGCCCAAACTAGTAACAGTTTGGGTTTACAATAACAGAGTATTGTCTACAGTGAAGATGTAACATTTTTATGCTATCAAGGGTTCAGTGGATTTTAGTGGTCTGTAAAAATCCATTGACCATTTCACATAAACTTCATTGGTGATTCAACCAATTTGTAGCCATATACTAAAACTGTAAATTTTACATTGCAAAATAACCCAAGGTAGATATATGACTAAATAAATACATGTTGTTAATTGGATAGGTATATAAACCTGAAGCAGAAGAATCATGTATACAAGGACCAGAATATTACATAGCCGGGAAGACAATGTATACAGATTGGTCTTTGGACAAGGACGGAAGCAATCAGGATATTAAATAATGCAAAATAAGGCCCATAAAAGTGACAAACTCATTTCAGGTAACCAGGGTAGATAAAAAGAAGGATTCCTCAACATCAAACTTCATTTATTACAAATTGTTGATTTTTACATACATAAACCTGTCATTTTATGAGCTTCCTAGGCAGAAGAGAGACAGAAAGCCAAAAGACAGGGAAACATCTAGAAAATTCTTCTGTGTTCATGCTGTCATACTGTATGTAGACGAACAGAGAAGGGAGAGTAGAAAAAGAATAAATGCATAAAACAGCAATTTATAAATATATGAATCAATAAAGTTCAGCAGAGGAATCTAACCAATGAAGTTTTGAAACAAAAAGCACATAGTAATACTCTGAGGTTTTATAGGCTAACTGTACCTATATGTTTATCTTTCAGGCAGATTTGTTTATTTTCATTGCAATTGTGTTCAACAACATATAAGGTTAGCTATGTACATTTGATGGAATTATATATGCACAGCAGATCTGATGTCATTAAACACAAAGCAATACCTGCCTGGAAGGCAATGTTGACTGAGGTGGTGGAACGAGGTATATGTCAAGAAGACTTTACTTAAAGCTTAGTAAAAGTTTTGAACAAAAACTCAGAATAAGTAGCAAAATCGAACATTTTAATGATTAATTACTGTAAAAGCAACAGCCAAATTATTTAGCAGTCCAACTAGATGTCATGCTGTAGGGCACTGTTTGCATTATACAACACAATGAGCTGTACATGGCCTATTGCCTGCACTTTTTGTTTTTGTGGAAATATACATAGTATTAAATATAGTTTATTAATAGCACTAATGATATGTGCATTGCTTTTTTTCTCTTAATTTTATGGCATTATTGATAATAGTAAAGCATTATTACAAGGAAACAAGAGGACCCTACATCTATGGTATACATCTAAGAAGCTGTCATATGAGATTACATGATCCAAGCTAAGAATGGAATTTTTCTGTACCTTAACTGTCCAGCCCTGATTATATTTATTTTGATTTTTTCAATATTTTTTCAATATTCAGTGAGGAGTACTAATATTAAGGAACTTTATACATGTGGCATGGGGTTTGATATCTATCTTAATAAATGGCAAAACCTATAGACTGGAGTCTTCTAAACATTTAGATTACACTTAGTAGCCTGTTCATTCACATTTTCACAGTGCTGTACAAACACTTAACTGATTTAGATAGCTATGTTCAGATGTACTAAGTCAGAGAGTGATAAAGTGGAGATAAATAAAGTACCAGGCAATCAGCTCCTAGCTTTAATTTTTCAAACAAAGAATTTAACATGGCATTTAGGAGCTGATTGGCTGGTACTTTGGGAGGGATGTAGTTCTGTCCGAGATCACTGGAGATGTGAGATGCCAGCCAATGTTTTAAAGGGGCAATGACTTACAAGGCGTGGTTTTGCCTTGTAAGTGATTGACCCTTTTAATAAAAATCAGAGATCAGCCAGCATCTCGCACCTATGGTGTTCTCAGATGCCATTACATCCTGCCAGTTATCTCTCTCCACTTTATTGCTCTCCAAGACTTAGTAAATCTCCCCCCTAGTCATTGGCCAAGTTTCCAATACATGTAAAGTTGGTAACAGTATTTGTATTTGGTGATAGCACAGTAAGAAAAAAAATCCATGTAATAATGAGATTGCACATTGTTTGCATGGAGTTAATGGTCAATTAACTAGCACATGTGGCTGCTATTAGACCTGCTGGGGGCACAGAATTGATACTGACCAAGAAGCAGGTTTCTGCAATGCAGAAAAATAGACTAAACAGTGTTTTTCTGCTCCACTCACCTGCTCTTCACCAAAGCAGCATTGTCAGCGTAACTCATAATGCACTATGGTACAGCCTGGCTCTGTAATTAGTATGTTTTGATATTTTATTCTGTCGCCATGAAAAGCAGAGCAGAACTGAGTGGATATATGAAAATATTGCCTGAGGGAGCAGGAAGTACAAAGAGAAATCCTTCTGCTCCAAGGTATTAAGCAGGGACACAATGCAGTGTGTGATTAACACACAGCTGCACCAGTAGCAGAAAAAGTTTGCAGACTTCTGTCTGCAGACCTCTTCCTTATTTCATGTAACACACAATGCTTTTTTTCTTCCAACTTCCAACTTTCATCCTTTTCCTATTCTTAATTATGACTTTTTGGTATGATACATAGATCTACAGATATAAAGTCCTTCTGTGGCTTTAAAAAAGTCCTCTTTGTTCTTTATTGTAGTATCATCCATCCTATTAACTATATTTTATTTGTTTTACTTTTAGTGATCAGTTGTGCCTTAAAGTCTAAGACTAAGATTTGGGTGTCTGCCAAGCACATTAACTACAGTATGTCTATATTAAATTTCCTCCTCTAGCCATTTAACAGATTGTGTGCTGTGTTTGTTTTTATGTTTGTTACGCAAGCAGCATTGTTATTCTCATTCTTGTTCTCATCTTAATGTTATGCTCTGTCTATGTTAGTGAGAGTGTGATGTGACAGGCCATGGATCATAGGGGTCTGGATGGACAAAGTGGCTTCTTCCTTGGCAGATTGATGGTAATTTTGTTCTCATATATGGATTGATGCAGGCCACTATCTTGGATTCAGTTATTGCAGCAACACTGGCCTCTCTACATTTTAAACTATGATCATTGCCCTGGACCTATCACAGAGCTTCATTTATTTTGGTGCTCTATTTAAACCCCTTAGTGCTATCACTTGTTTCCAAAACTTCTTCCTGTCCTCCCTGGATAATGTTGCTGGCTACTGGTGTCCCAGCTTGTCCCTGGTATCCCAGTTGTATCCAATTTGTCTCTGGTCCTCTAGTGTCTTCAGCTCCTGCTATCCTCAGCAGTGCCTCATGTCCCATTCCTCCCTTGACTCATTCATCTCTAGGAAAGTTAATTTGTTCTTACTGTGACTCCTCAGCATCCATACTAAACAGTCCCTAAAGTAGAGCTCCACCTTTGTGAAAAGAGAAGAAAAATAGGCATAGAGTTACAGTTGTTACCCATTTCCAAGCCCCATCTTCAGATATGGAAGAACCAATGCAGCTTGTCTGTTCTTGTCTAATCTCAAAGAATTATGAGCTGAAGTTTAGAGAAAAATTCTGCCTTTATTGCGCTGGATGAAATCTTTTGCTTGCAATCTGTCCTAAATGTTCAGGAAATGTCAGCTCTTAATTGGTACTGAAGAGGACAACCTGAAAATGTCTGCCCCGCTCCTGCACCACTTAGGGAGGGACAAATAATATTGGAAGCTGGAGAAGTGTTTATTCAAACAAGACAGGGTACATTCTGTAGATTCTGGCTCATGCGCCAAATGAACCTGAGAAGGTCCAAGAAGTTACAAATTGCTCCTAACCATCTGATTTAAAGTCCATCAAGAAATTTGTGTGCTTTAAAATTATTTGCAGTTCATTCATATGGTATGTATTATTCTTTGGTGGCACAGATTACCCCTCTAGCTACAATAGCTGATAAATCCCAGAATTTGGCCAGATGAAGTAGTGCAGGCTTATCTGGCATTATAAAGGGCTATTTTATTAGCTCTTTTTTTAGGGAACCATATGTATCTCTTCCCTTTTACCTGAAGGTGGATTCCTCATCTGTGGAGGTTGGAGTTGTCTGTCCCAACAAACTTTTACATGTTTCTGTCTTCCAAGATGAACTGTACCTTCAGAGATATGGAACTTCTAACTCTGCATCTTGCACTTGAGGAATGGAGATATTTACTTGAAAGGGCTCACTTTCCAGTAACCATCTAAACAGATCACAAAACTCTTTACATGTTCAGACAACATGGGGCCTGATTCAGAGATGGACACATTTTTGATACAGCTGCTGTATGAAAAAATGCTAAATTACGAGGAGGCATCTTGAGTAAATATACACCCCCTGCATACTTGTGCAGTCTTCTGCTGCATCCAAGGATGCAGCATCATATCACTTGTGTAAACATCGGCCATCTGAGTAACCAGCAGTATAGCCAAACCATTCTCGCTGCTGGGACCAGTGAAGTTGTGTCCAAGGACATGGCCCCATTTTCAATTATGCTTCCTGCTCCTCCCACCCCGTGCCCCAAACACTGGCAGCTTGTCAATCAGTCTGAGAATTGGGGGTACTTCATGTGAGGATGCAGGACGCACCATCAGAAATGTAAGTAAACCATTGGGTTTAAATGCTTACCTGAATCACGCCCATAATGTCTGAATCCACCACATGCCTGCTGGTTTTTGTTGTTTTTGCAAATCATGGACAATCCTCACAGGATATTTTTCCTGGCTTCTTCTACTCCAGTTTGTCGCTGGTATCCCAGTTTTCTCCAGTTTGTGCTTTTCATCTCTGAGAAGCTCTTGTATCCTCACTGTACCTAATCAGCATTCTTGTCATCTTTCTAGAGCCCCAGATTCTCCAGAATTAGCTCCAATCACTGTCCCTCCTATCACCTCTTTGGTCCATCTGCAACAGAGATTATTCTTTACCATGTTGTCTCTCACTTTTCTCATCCTGTACTTACTTGAAGGGCTGATACTGTACCTGCGGCCTCTCAGCAGTGAAGTCCATCCCACCTTGCAGTGGTACTTGGTAGAAACCTTGGGGTCTATTAGACTCTGAACCTCCTGATTAGTTGTTCAAATCAGGGTAGATCACCCCCCCGATCTTCCAAATCCCTGTGCTGAATGATAAAGAGAAATCAAAGGGCGCAATTTAAATGACAGCAATGTGCAGTTATAAAGTGCATTGTAGACATAGGGTGCAAGTTATGATTCTGGGACCACTTTAACAATTTACTATTGGATCCCATAATCTCCAGGTGAAACCCTGATCATATGTTAATTGTTTTTGTATATCTGTAAATACAGTATTTTTATTTTTTAATATGTTAGTCTTTTATATTCACATCCTGAAGATTTATGGTATGGAAATACTGTATGTCATGTCATTAGCTTGTTCCTGGAATGGCAGCAGCCGTCAATATCTGGGAACAGTTATGTTTTTTTCTGAACAACCTTCACATGACTACAATAAGTATATGCAATTTCATATCTGAATTTGGTGCACTGACTGACACAGCTTCCTCTGTTTGATTAACATATGTCATTAAGCTTGCCTTATGAAACATTCTTGCTGTGCTGTGTTTTGTACACATTTCTGCTAATGAGAACTAAACTATAAAAGGTGTCCAACATTTTTGCATGATTTTGTGACTATGTAAGTCTGCCTATTGTGTAATAAAATACTTTAATTGTCCAATTATTGTAGTATACCTGTCTTCTTGGAATGACAACTCTTCTAGCAATAATAACAACACTTAATGCTTAGAATGATTTCACATTGCTGAATATCGGTCTTAACAAAAAATGCTGACAGCCTTACTCACATGCTCACATTAACATTATTGCAATTTGTATAAATTATTAAAGTATCTAAAAGCCTAATCCCATTTGCTGTAAGGTCAGATTGGGAAATTGTAACTACTAAACTACTCAAGCCTCCATTTAAAATAATTAATTCCATCCACATGTTTATTATGCATCTAAATTGTACATGAAATCCATTTCTATGCAGACAATTTGTAAAGAATATTTTAATGTAGAGTTACTAAGGCTTTCACTCAATTACCATCTGCTGTGCAAATTGAAATTCTTTTTTTTTTCTCCAAACGCAATTTTACATCTCACCAGCAAGTTCTCTTGGTTTTAGAGACTATATAGAGATACATTTAACTTATGCTACAACACATCATGTTTTTAATGAATATTACAATATGGGCTATAATTCTTTAAAACATTAACACTACAAACTTACAAATTGGAAAAAGAACCTTAATAGATAGTTTAATATTCTGAAAAGAATCCTTAACCAAAGGGATCACTTCCCAAGACTTAGTACATCTGCCCCTAACTGATGAATAAAAAAATATGTGACAATATACATGGTGCCATTACAGAGTTTCTGGAACAAAGTACTTACTAAACATACTGTACACACATCTCTTATCGTAACGGTGTCTGCAACAGTTATATTATGAAGCAAAGGCAGAGGAGCGCAGTAAGGTTGAGAACATATGCTCTGCACATAATGCATTTTATTTTTTACTATATCATAAACAATATGTCTACAAGTAGTACTATGCCCTGCAGTGGTTTTATAATGATCATTAATATGCAACACAATTAACTAGATGTCCAGTAATATTATGCCCTGCAGTAGTAATAATCCCAGCAAATGCAGAGCAGCATAATGAACCTAATAGTTATATGCAGAGCCTGGTAAAATGCCTTACAGTAGCCAGATTTACAGTACATTAATGTCATTCCACAAGTAGTATTATGTATAACCGTAGTAATATAAGATAAATAATGTGATATATAAAAATAAATGTAATAAATCTGCATATATAAATAACAAAGCAATTTTTGTATCATACAGGCATTCCCTTTCTATGGTTGGTGACTAAAATGATATACAAAGAATTGTTCTGACAAAATCTCTCCCATTCAGCCCCTTTTCCTAGCTCTCTGATTTACATACACAGTTTACTCTATCAGTATGAGCAGCTACTGATCACTTCCGTATCCCTTTCCTGTTCATGTATAAATGCACCAAACAAGGGCCCTCATTCCGAGTTGTTCGCTCGCTAGCTGCTTTTAGCAGCTTTGCACACGCTAAGCCGCCGCCTACTGGGAGTGAATCTTAGCTTTGCAGAATTGCGAACGAAAGATTCGCATAATTGCGAATAGAAATTTCTTTGCAGTTTCTGAGTTGCTCGGGACTTACTCTGCCACTGCGATCAGTTCAGTCAGTTTCGTTCTTGGTTTGACGTCACAAACACACCCAGCGTTCGCCCAGACACTCCCCCGTTTCTCCAGCCACTCCCGCGTTTTTCCCAGAAACGTCAGCGTTTTTTCACACACACCCATAAAACGGCCAGTTTCCGCCCAGAAACACCCACTTCCTGTCAATCACACTCCGATCACCAGAACGAAGAAATTTCTTCGTTAAGCCGTGAGTAAAATACCTAACTTTTTGGCAAATTTACTTGGCGCAGATGCACTGCAAACATTGCGCATGCGCAGTTTGCGACAAATCGCTCCGTTGCGAAAACCACTAACGAGCGAACAACTCGGAATGAGGGCCAATGTTATTTGTACCCTATACAAAGGTAGATGTAACATAGTGTAAGTGATGTAGCATTGAATAGTTATCTGCTTGTTTATGTACAGATGTGTGTCTGCACACTAATTGCAACTATTGCAACCTGCTGTTTGACTTAGAAAGATTTTTGCAACCTTTAATCATAATGTAAAAATGCATTAGTCATCATCATCAACTCAATAACTGCACTCGTCTTGTGTTTAAGGAGAATTTAAATGTTTAATGAATGTACTATATTTCAGATATAGGGGGGAATTCAATTATCTGCAGTAAATTACAGCAACTAATTGATCCCTGGGGGCTAATACAAGTAGCCCTGACTGCCTGCAGTTCGTGGATTTTTTTTCACCTGCCCAAATTATCTGAAATAACTGACCCGTTGTCACATCCACAATCGTGAGATCACATGGATCCGGAACTCATCTCAGATCTATATGTTTTCGCCTGAAAACATGGTAAATTATTGCATGAAAAACAGTGTGCAGTAGAATCGCCTGATAACACCATTGACCAATAAATCATGATAAATGCATGTTTTTTGTGTGCAGTAATTTACCGCAATCAATTGATTTCTCCCCTTATTTGTAGTTCAAAATAAGACACATTCAAATGAGGAGTGCTTAAATTGTGCTGGTACATCTCAACTGTTCTGCACTCGCATGTGCAGAGCAGTAATGACCATGATGTGCATTTCATTGTGTAAGGGGCCACAAGTGTTAAGAATGTACAGATGAAAATACTGCTGCCAGTTATGTGCACACACAATGCAGCAAATTACACAAACACATATTTATGTAGCACAAATACCATTGTACCCAACTGTAAATCACCCCCAGTGTGTGTGTGCGTGTGTGTGTGTGTGTGTGTGTGTGTGTGTGTGTGTGTGTGTGTGTGTGAAACAGAGCTACTGTACTTTTGGAGCCAGGGTTTATTAACCCTAATTTATTTTTCAGTGCAAATTCCCATAAATTAGTGAAGTACATGGCTGTAAATCTGATATCATTTGTTAACATTAATCATTGTCAAGAGCCGTAATAATTGTACAATAATTAGTTGGGATTTTCTAACTGTAAAATAGGCAAGTCTACTGAATAAAATAATAAGTATGTGTCATTTTCTTATTTTTCAAGTCTAGAATTACAGTCACAGAATAGTTGTAAATCATATTGCTAAATCTGGAAGTCATATTCCATTAATGCAAGTCATGTGCTTTTAAAACATTGCAGTCCTTACTGTATCATTTTTAAACTGCTGTGAATGATTGCCCTCCTGGATTCTATAACCACAAATAGCTGACAAATGCTCTTCTCATATCTTGATTAGCATACTGCAGCAATGAATTTATCATTATTACACTGATTTAGCCAGTATTTTTTAATATATTTTTCTTAGACAATAGATTTACACAACTGCACTGAGGGGAGTTATGTATTGTCCTCAATGGGGTGGATTCTGGTTTGTGAGCAAAGAACTATAGAGCAAATTACTTTGCATCTTGGTGAAACCATGTTGCACTGTAGGTTGTGGAGATATAATATGTGCAGTGAGATTTAAATGTGTGAGGACGTGCCCAAACTCAAATATACTGTACTGTAAATTGTAGTGTAAAAGTAAAGCTGTCCATCATTTGTGATCTACATGCAAAAGCAGCCAGTATTTACCCTGCATGCAAACAATGTATTTGCACCCTTGCATTGCAACTTGGTTTGTTCCAGATACATTGTTTTTTGCTGAATTTGATTTGCTCCCATCTTAGAATAAACCCCATATCTGTATTGTACTCTGAATGTTTTTCTAACACTAGCTATTAATATTATTCCATATTAAGAAAAATAAATGTAAAATAGTAAATACAATTTCATACATTGGTTAAACTTTACTGTATTGTGGAGTATAATTGAGATGCGTTGGGTATGGAATATCGGCAGTCGAGATCCCGGCAGTCAGCATACCGACACCGGGATCTCGGCCACCAGAATGCCAGCAGGGGGGCAAGCACAATGAAGCCCCTTGCGGGCTCACTGTGCTCGCCACGCTGAAGGATCTATTTCCACTCTATGGGTGTGTCGTTGGCACCAATGAGTTGAAATAGCCCTCGGCCCCCTGCTGGCATTCTGACAGCCAGGATCCCAGCATCAGAATGCTGACCGCCGGTATCCTGACCGCTGGATCGTGACTACATCCCATTGAGACACATGCTGGGCTGCAGCCCGCCTTGTAAAATTCACCACCTCAGTGCATCAGTTGCAGTCCATGACTGCACTGGTTACATTGTTAATGGAACTGACTTCCTATTGGAAGTGCTACCTGCCAGCCACCCGTAGGATAGGCAGCTTCTATGGGCTGTATATGATGCAGTCCATAGAAGCCAGTGTTTTGCACATGCACATTCCTACCACCGCTTTTGCACATGTGCCATACCCAGTGCCTGCAAGATACAGTACATTGCGCAGGTGCAGGTACCAGGATGGCTGGGGCTCTCCTCTCCTCGTACTGCAGGCAGCATGGGCAGCATCAGCACCACTCAGTGGCATAACTACCATCCCGGCAGCCACTGAAGAGGCTTGGAGGTGCAGGGCTGCAGGGGGTGCCACCACTGATTGCTGCTGTGCTGTGTGTGAGGGAGTCCAGGAAGGAGGGCACAGCGCGTGCCTCTCCTGTGTCCATCCTGACACCTGTGTCTTCGGCAGCGGCGTGTCTGGCAAATGAAGTGCCGGTTCGTGAGCCAATTAGAGCTCACAGAACGGCAGCCAATCAGGAGTCGTAGTTGCCAGTGCACAAGATCTGATTAGCTCATGGACCGGTGCTTCATTTGACAGACATGCCGCCGGAGACACAGGATGGACACATGAGAGGCATGCACTGTGACCTGCTTCCCGGACTGTGTCCTCCTTCCTGGACAGCACAACAGCAGTGAGCGGGGGGAGGGTGTGTACCTGGCACTGGGGGGGCATATTTGGCAGTGGGGGCATATGTTTAGCTGGAACTGGGGACATGTGGGGCACTGGGGGCATATGTGTATCTGGCACTGGGGGGCATATTTGGCACTGGGGCATATGTGTATCTGGTACTGTGGGGGCATATGTGTTTCTGGCACTATAGGGGCATATTTTTATCTGGCACTGGGGGCATATGTGGCACTGGGGCACACCCCTAGCAATAATCATTACCCTCTGGTAACAAGCATGACACCCAGCTCATGAAATCCATGGCAACAAGCATTACCGCTAGCAACGAGCATGACACCAAGTGCATGAAACCCCTGGAAATGAATATTACCCCCTGGCAACGAGATTGACACCCAGCCCATGATATCCCTGGCAACAAGCATAACACCTAGTGCATGAAACCCCTGGCAATGAACATGACACCCTGAGCATGAAAACCCCTGGCACTGTGCATGGAACCAAGAGCATGAAACCCCTGGCAACTAGCAGGTAATGTAAAAGTAATTAGAAGACTTACTGTAGGGCCTAATGTGTAATGGGCATGGCAGTGTGTGGCATAATGCATCACGGACATTGCGGTGTGTGTCATAATGTGTCACAGACATTGCGGTGTGTGTCATAATGTGTCACAGGCATTACGGTGTGTGGTATACTATATCACGGGCATTGTGGTATGTGTCACAGGCATGACGGCATGACGTTGTGTGGTATACTGTATCACAGGCATTGTATGTGCTATAATGTCTCAGGGGAATTGCAGTGTGTGGCATAATGTATAATGGGCATTGCGGTGTGTGGCATAAGGTATAATGGGCATTGCGGTGTGTGTCATGTGTCACAGGCATTACGGTGTGTGGTATACTATATCACGGGCATTGTGGTATGTGGAATAATGTCTCAGGGGTATTGCAGTGTGTGGCATAATGTATAACGGACATTGTGGTGTGTGTCATAATGTGTCACAGGCATGACGGCATGACGTTGTGTGGTATACTGTATCACAGGCATTGTATGTGCTATAATGTCTCAGGGGCATTGCAGTGTGTAGCCTAATGTATAATGGGCATTGCGATTCATGGCATAATGTGTCATAGGCATTACGGTGTGTGGCATAATGTGTCAGGGGCATTACGGTATGTGGCATATTGTGTAATGGGCATTATTGTGTTTGGCATAATGTCTAAGGGCCATTGCAGTATGTGGCATAATGTATACTGGGCATTACTATAAGGAGGAAAAATGACAAATAATGTAAGGGGCATGAATCAGGATTATTTTTTTTCCTGTGGTGGCCAACGTCTGGACGTGCAGGTTGCAAAACTGGGGTATAAAGTAGTCTTTTCCTGCAATGCCACGTCTCTTTAAGCAAAGCCACACCCATTTCAGCAAGGCCATGAGCAGATTCATCACTTTTCTAGTGGCAATTATGGGTGGGGGGGGGCAGAGAATGTTTTGTCTTGGGGGAGAAAAATTTCTAGTTACGCCTATGGCACCACTGTACATACTGTAGGTGGAGTCACATAAATTAACAAAGTATTACTGAGTGTGAGATTCAGACCCTCTTGCCCATCAGCATCAGCACTTCTGCCTGGTTTGGGTAGCTATAAGGTGGCTTTGGGCCATCCCTATCAGATATGGCAAAGTTTCCTTAAACAGCATAAGGCTGACCACGAGTATGATAGAAATCATATCTAGTATTGCTCTAAATACTTTGTTTCCTTCTCCCCCTGGTACTCGTGATGCTGCAGGGTTAATTGTAGCATGGGTGAGGGGAGTTTCCTCAGCACTACATTCAGTGGGACATACAACTATGTCACCTTCCCAATATACCTTGTCTTGGTATCCTTCCTGAGCTGACTGACCACCCCTCCCCTTCCCTGGGAAAAAGGTGAGCTCTCTCTGTACAGGGTCAGTTCTCAGTTCTGCCTGGAAAGCCAAGTTTTCCACAGCAGCCCATGATACCTTCCCCAGCCTGACATTACCAGCCAGACTCACATCCTGTCTGCTAGCTCTCTTCTCTGTGATTGTAGCACTGAGAGTCCCAGTAGAGGTGTCCCTTATCAATTCAGCTTTGAAAGGCACATTCTCTTTTGAGCTCTCAGTGAGGGGAATGGACCCCTGCTGGGTGTCTGTGTTTGTGTTCCTGCTTGAAGAAAGGGGGAAACTGCAGTCTTGGACTTTTTCTCCCTGTGCTGGGAGTGAGCAGTGACAGCAGCTTCCCACAGAGACCCTTCTTTTGATTCTCCCCTGGCAGCACCCCTAACTGGCATATCAGCAATGTATACCGGACCACCCGGGTCACACCTTACACCAGGTACAACACTTCCCACATTGGTACAAGACAATACATTATCAATATCGACACCGTTATCTCGACCTGGTGGATCATCATGTGGTACCTGGAAAATAACATGAGCATTTTCAACACTACATGGGATCATTTCTGCTTTCCTACAATTAGGCAACTGCTTAGTATCTGGATCCCATGGTACCTGGGAAGGAATGTGGTTATCTGAGCAAGTTGACAACATAGCATTTATCACATCAGGCACATTCCTATCATCCTTCACATGTTTACCCCTTTCTGGGCGGGCATCCTGAGGTACCTGAGGGGAAGCGAGGTCAGCAAGAATCCTAGCAACAGAACATTCCTTATTGTCAGTCCAATACTCTGCCCGCATCTCACCCAGATCTGTCCCATTTGTGCAATCAGTGTCCCCTGGCCCCATGTCATGACCCAACGTCAATGGAAGAACATGGTTAACATCTAGCACAGTAACATGAATGACATCACCAGCAGAACACCTACCACAATTAGGTGATGTAACTCATCCCCGACTAAATTAGGGCTTCCGTTTAACTCCACATAGGGACAAGAATTAACAAAGATACCTGTCTCCTTCTCACCTTCCCCTATCTCTATCACCTTAACAGTTGCAACATTATCACAGATCATTTCAGGAGCTTCACACAGAATCACAACATTGCAATGTTCAGCATTGTTATATACTACCTGAGATGCATCATATGGTTCAGCAGGGTTAGAGACAGTGGGGACAACATTTGCAGATACATGTGGAGTTAGTAAACGTCCCAAGTCAGTAGTGACAAACAAATTTGTGTAAATAATGTCAGACAGTCTGACCTCTCTCTCCGACATAGTCCCACACACAGTTGTGTAACTAATGTTAGACAGTCTGTCCTCTCTCTCAGACATAGTCTCTTCCACAATCAGGTCCTCCTGAAAATCAGCCTCTTCCAGCAACAAATCTTGGGCAACTGGTGGGAGCACGCTGCTCACCTCCTCATCTTCTCCCAGCAGTCTAAACTGGGCCTTGTGATGTGATGTCTCAGGAGCAGGCTCCACAACAATGTTAACAGGAAGGGGTACCTCTTCCTCGTAAGGCACCCCTGTAGGCTGGGCCTTTGTGTCCTAAGCCGGTAACAGAAGCTGTTGTAGGCAATGCCTTTTAGCATCTACCCGGCGGCACTGATCCTTCCAAAATGGGGTAGCGAGCTTTCCCCAATCATAGGCCTCTTGCTGCGCTAATTGAAAACAGTTCTCTCAGCAGTATCCCAGGACTTGCATCAGCACCCCAGCTGCGAAACGCTGCACGATACTGGCTGAAGGCGTTGCTTTCATCGCCCTGTGCATAGGTGAGCTGCGTGATCATCTCCCTGTGGGAATTGTTGCGGCAGGAGATACCGTGCAGCTGACATTCATTGGTTAGTTCCTCTGTACTCATCCTGGAGAACAGGTCATCTTTATATGGGTCAGCATCAGCATACCCCCATTGCTCTTCTGACGCTGTCTCGGATGGGTGCCTGGCAGCCTCCCTGGCTGCCACACTTTCTGCCATCTCCCTGGATCTGACAGAGGTGTCAGACCTCAGTTGGGCATCAGTTGTAAAGTCCAGGGTCAGCTGGTTCTGTTAAACACAGCTTGAATTAACTTGGCCTCCGTCTGCTTACAGCATGGGGAATTGGTCACAATGCGATCGGTGTAGGTTTGCGTTTCTGGCCACAGGCTGCCAGTCGAGTTCAGCTAACTCCAACTGAAACTTGCGTTCCACCTCCTTTTCTGCAGCAGCCGCCTCTCTGTACAGAGCAGCTTCGCGTTCCGCAGTCGCCATTTCCAAAGCAGCTTTCTCTCTCTCCAGAGTGGCTTTCTCCTGTGCGTTAAACTGCTGTATCAGCTGCAGCACCAATGCAGTGTCTGTCACCTTCACATACTTAAGAACCGTTTGTAGATACAGATCCAAGGCAGAGCTGTCACTGGAAGCGTTGGAGGCGTCTGATACGCGACGTGCTGTCCTCACAACCTTCGGTGTCTGCTGCTCCTTTTCCTCTGCTCTGGAAACTGATTGATTCCGAACCTCAGACCTGGAATCCAATCGATTCCCCCCAGCAATTTGCTGCTGGTCCACATCTCTGAGCATTTGGATCATCTGTTCCTTGGTAATCTCTACGCGATTGATAACAGAGTCCACATCACGATCCAACTTTACACTGTTAATTTCTGCAGAAAGTAAAAGTAAAAGTTCAGTACGAAATCCACCTCCTGCTACCTCAGTAGCCACAGCCGATGAATTCTCACGTACAAGTCCGCCATCATGATGCTCTGTATCATCCTGCACTGGGTCGCGGATCAATCTCCTCTCAATCCGTGCCTCTTTGTGCTGTTCTTCATAAGTAGCTGCCATTCCTCTGCAGTTACTTCTCCAAAATAAAATAACAGGGATGGGGAACAGAAATTGCTTTTACTGTGTGACTTTTTCTACTATAAGCTTTGAGTTATGGTATATGGTGAATTGCATTCACTTAAGTGTTCCAAATAAAAAACAAAAATTACTTTTTGAAATATCCCACCGCTGGCCACCAGTTTGTCATGATCCAAGGCACGACGATTCCCCTGATATGCCAATCTTTGAATCCCTGCCACGTGACACCTCTACTGGATACCTGAGCGTGTGTGTTAATTTCACAAAATCACTGCCACCAGCCAAAGTACAAATGTTTAGGGTATGACCCAAGGCAAACTTATGGCTTTTGCCTGCACCTAGAATTATTAATATTTTGGTAACGCCTCTTTCAGAGAGTTGGGTTGGATACTCAACAGAAACCAGATCTAAAATTAGATTATTTAATTCAAGTAAAACACTTCAAAGCTTATGTTACAGAAAAAAGAAAGTTACAAAAATATAATAATAAAAAGTCAAAGTCACAACAGAAAGACAACTTCAAGAAAATAAAAATAAGAAGATAAACCCACCGATCCTAGCATGCATGCAGAGTAGAACGATGAGGTGAAGTGAAGCCGCTTCGAATATCAGAACATTACAGAGCCAGTATGTTCTCCTGCCTAACTTCTTTGATAATGGACAACTTACACTCTGTGGGTCTCCTGTTTAAAAAACATGCTGCCTCTTCAACCCCCCTCCCTCTGGAGTGTTACTGTTAACCCTTCCATAAGCCAGAGAAGGTATTGAGTGTCAGATCATACTGGGCTTCCCGGCTACTCTCTCAGGGGTGAATGGCCTTATCTTCTTCTCCTTTGAAGCTCTGGCCATGGTTCTTGTATAAACAAATGGCTAGTTCTGAGAGGACACAGAGCAGGAAGGGCTTAACACCTCTCTGGCCCTAGCTCTGGGGTAATTAAACTAAACTAAACTTCACACCTAAACAGTAAGTGTGTCTCTGAGTTCTGTGGCTACAATGAAATGCCAGCAGATCAATCAAGCTTCAACCATTTAACATGCAAAGACAGTTATCACATACTGGTACATTGATACATCAATTGGAATAATACAAATTTCAATCATGCCCATTTCGATATAACCCAGATGCGTTGGCATCACATCCATTGATACGTCACTCGGATATACTGGTATCATCTATATTGATATCACACTACTTATTAACAGGCCTATTCCTACTTGAAATAGCCTGGATCATGAGACCTCCCACTTTAAGATCAGCATGGGAGCAGTGGCACATCAGACCGAAGTCTCCTATGACCTTTTCACACAGGGTTTATACATAACCACACACAGGGCATTGCAGACATTGATCAATACAATGTTATTTGCAGTTATGCACGTTCTAGCGTCAGAATGGTGTTCAATCATGACAGTGTGTACTCCTGATATGTCTGTGAATGGCATTGTTCACAGATATATCAGAATAGCACTGCAGCACAGCTAATGGTGATATATAATTTGTTCATATGGACAGCGATAAATCAGCAGTGGGTCAGAGGGGCTGGATAAGACTGTGAATGCTGCACAGTAGTTCACAGACATATCAGATCAGCCCTGCAGCACAGCTGATGCTGATATAACTGAACGATATATCAGTGCATCTGTATGTGTGTACGGCAACCCACCGACCACCTGTACAATGGCTGCAGGGACCACCAACACTAACATCAGAACTGGGAGAGCGAATTTAAATGCCCGCCCAGTTATGATGTCTGGCCCAAAATATCAAGGGGCCGATTAGTAAGTGTGTATAGCGTATCCAAATAGCCGCTTTGGGTGGCTTGATGGGCAGTTATCTGTTTTGCCTTTTTAGTTGGGTGTAGTATGATTGGCTGGTATGCTGGGAACCGGGATCCCGAATGCCAGAATGCTGGCAGCGGGGCGCACGTCATTCTGCAGGCACAGTGGTGCACAACACGTGACATGCTATTTATTCTCCCTCCAGGGGTGTCATGGACACCCCAAGAGGGAGAATAGTTGTCGGTATCCCAGTAGTCTGGATCCTAGCGCCAGTATGCTGTGCGCCGAAATCCCAACAGCCAGTATATTGAGTGCCACCCTTTTAGTTATTACCCAGCCTTTCAGTGGAAATCCCCTTACTGGGCTGATGTGGAAAACATATTTATTTGTGTCAAAAGGGATATTCTCATGTTTCTTGCAATGTAATACGTATATAAAGCTTTATCAACAAATCTATGAGTGACATATGCAATTTGTAGAGATAAATCAGGTTTGTTAAATTTGTCTTTATAATGTAACCTCTCCTTTCCCTTTATTAATAAGGCTATACATTTCCCAACCTCATAATCTTCTGCTAAGTCATTTTTATATACCAACTGATACCTAAATTATATTGAAGATGATTCCTAGCAACGGCTAATAAAGCGTTAACATGCTGAGAAGCAGCCGTCACAGCAGGCTTGATGTGGGTCTAACAAAACAGGAAACCATTTCCTTCTGCTGGTTGTATTTCTGGAGATTAAAGGCCTGATTCAGAGTTGTACACTAATGCATTTACAGCTGTGATCCTGTATGCAGCGGATGTGTGAAATATGCAAATGACACCAATGCCTGGATTTGTATTGAGACTGGCGACTTCACAGATCTAATCAAGCAGGTAGTGCATAATTAGGGTAGTGCAGTTTTCATGTGAGCGCACTGTCTGCATTATACCTGAATAGCCGACTCTGTACATGTTGCGGGTGACAGCTGCATCACTGTCCACTGTGTATATGACAGCAGGCAGCACTGGGCAGTTATCTCCCATGAGGTCCACCCTCTTGGCCTGCGGATTTGTCAGAGGACTTCAGGGGCCTGGAGTGGATAGTAGAGTACCAAAGTGCATTGTGGAGGATTCTGTCAGTGAAACATATATTCTGTGGGGTGTGGGTGAAAGTGACACAGGCACACACACACACACACACACACACACACACACACACACACTCTCTAACTATAAGGGGCTCTACCTGGCGTATTGTGTATATGGGGCTCTTAGGTGTAATGTGTGTAAGGAGCTCTACCATGGCATAATGTGTGTAAGGGGATCTACTGTGGCATAATATGTGTAAGGGGCTCTCCCATTGCATAATGTGTGTAAGCGGTTCTACTGTGGTGTAGTTTGTGTAAGGGTCTCTACCTGGTATAACGTGTGTAAGGGGCTCTTCTGTACCATAAAGTGTGTAAGGGGCTCTACCACAGCAAAATCTGTATAAGAGGTACTACTGTGTGGTCTAATGTGACTAATGGACACTAATATGCAGTGTAATGTACATATGGAGCCTCGCTCATCTAGCCTTCTCTGCTGTGCCATGGTGCACCAATGCTTATTAGCATAAGCCTTTCATCTATTGTTCTCAGCTGCAATACAATACAGAGAGAACAATACAGCAGGGGATTAAGTCATTACAGCAGGAGATTACGTCCAACTGCACTTCCTTAGTTAATCCTATTAAAGGGGATAGATGAGCAGGGCTCCATCTGTAAATTGGTACTATTCTGTGGCCATACCCCTTCACCATGAAGTCATGCTCCTATTATGGTGGCACACGCCTTTTGGCATGCAATGTCCCTTTTGGAACTATTGTGGGGTGGGCACCAATTATCTTCCTGACACAGGGCACCAAAATGTCTAGTTATGGCCTATGGTCTCAGGAGAATTCCATGGGACTTGTGATGCTGGATCACTATGTTGTGTGTACGGGATCCTAGATCTCTATTTTTAAGACATGCCTAGTTTTGCCACCACTCCACTTTACCTCTTCCAAATGGTCCCTGAGTGTCGATCACTTTGTGAATAAATCCTCACTGTGAGCGACATTGCTAAGGTACCTTGGAGCATGAGCATTGTGATGCGCAGTCAGCATGTATTTGCTCAGCTAAGTAAATATTGGCATTATGTACATCTCTGGATAAGACTGATGTCTGGCTGGTTTTACAGTATAATGTCCTCTGAGTCTGTCACAGAACCTTCTAGTATAGCGGTGATATGTATACTGTTGAAAACAATCACCTGGATCATTTACTTGCATACTGCAGAATTCTGGAAGATGTCTATGAAGAAACCATCTGTCATTATGATGAAATGTGCCAGGTGTAGCAGAACTGGTGGACATCAACATCCACATTGAATATATGCCAAACAACCACCCAAGACTAGCAAGCAGCTGAGAATCAGCCAGCAGCACAGTGGTAAGTTGACTTGTGCACTGGCCAGACAGAGATTATTGCATTGTGCCTCCCGGGTGTGAGATCTATTTAGTGGCTACAGTGATCCATAGTGGTACTCTGTATACATAGCAGCCGCAATATCAGCTGCTGTGCTAATTCAGTTGTGTAACCAGTTGATTGCCTTGCCCAGACAGATGCTGCAATATATGTGTTGGGGCAATAGAATTGTGGCCACTTACATTAAACTTGGCCACGTGTTGACATAAAGGATGTCTATCACCTATTAACTTCATTTGGCATTTGGGACAACGTGGAGACTTAAGTACCATATCCAATGATGCCAATAAGAGTGTGATCTAACGCACTGTGAGTGATTGAGAGTTGCCAGACTGTGGCTGCAATATAACACATCTGGTGTAAATGCTCCAGGGATACTATTACACTGCACTACAGTGATCCCCTTATTTTCTCTTCAGCTGCTATTAACATTGACATCAAGACAGGTAATCACCTGACATAACACTGTGCACACATCTGATTATTCCATCTGCATCACTGTTAAGACAATTGTCATCCATCATTTAATCAGTGCACCGAGTCTGTGGATCTCTGTAATAATATCCTGTAAATGTGTGAGATATACAAATAACACAAATACATTTTGTTGAAGTTTTTTTAATAAGTGGAGTGGATATATATTATCAATTTGCTGAAGGGTGGAATGTTGATATTTTAAAAAGAGTATTATATAGGTTAGACAACAAAATGTATATTCCTTTAGTACTACAGTAATTCAAAATGCTTCCTTAATTTAGGTATTTACCTATGGTAGTGCTGTATATTTACATGGTAAGATATAGGTTTTTCTATGTATGTAAAAAATGTAATTGCAATTTTAGTTAGTAACAAACTGCAAGGAAAAGCATTGCCCTTTTACATTTCGGGGATCAACACATTTGGAATCACTGGGTTTAGAACCCAACGCTTAGTAAATAAACCCCTTGGAGCTTAGCATGACAGCTGTACAAAAAGGGGCATCTTAAGAGAGGAGGGGGCCAATGTGCAGACTCCGGGTGGGCCCCCTCCTCTCCATGGCGCCATAGGCTCCGGCATTAAGTGCATGCACAGGTCTCTAGAAACATGGCACTCGCCATGTTCCGGAAGCAAAAGTCTTACTGCGCATGTGCGAAGGCCATTTTGGAAGTGATTTTTTGCCACGATGGTTGCAGTGCCTGGTGCTGGAATTCGGAGAGGTGAGTATTAAAATATGGCTGCAATGTGTGCAGTGTTGGGCCCTCCTGGACCCAGGGGCCCATGTGCACCGCACACATTGCACCCATTATAGAAACACCTATGTGTACAAAATTGGTATTATAAATGTGTACTCATGCCAAGTAGCCCCGTTTGGCATTCCACAGAGTTTGTGACTAAGCAACTGGCTTTGGAATATACACATTCTTGAAAAAGTAAACAGGTCAACTAAAACACATTGGACCAGCACACCAGCACTCCATACGCACAGCAAACCTACTTAAAATCTCCAATTGTGTACCCACAGCATGTGGATCATACTGGTGTCCACAGAACCATTAGTTAGAATTTCTTTTCAGTGGCTCTCCACACTGTCACTGTACTGTTCTGTACTGTTCAAGGGCACTTCTCTGAATTTGTAACAGTAGCAGCTATCAGGAGCAACTGAGGACTTTACTGCCCATTACCCTTCCCCCTATCAGCACAGGACATTGTATGCTACCTGTTGTTCAACTTGTTTGTTCTTTAATTTCTATTTAAAGTCATCAATGTACATTGAACCATACCCATAATCTTTGCTTATTGGATTGTTTGTCTATTGGTATATGACAGATACAATTAGCCTTTACCATAGACAGATATGCTTTACATGTTAGGTTTACTAATTAATTGCAGTTCAAGATCAATGTAGTAATGTTCATGATGTCCTTATCACTAGCTATAGAATTTCCAACTAAACTTTGGCCTATCTTATGGGTTGTTATTGTTATTTACCTCTTGCCTAGTGTTATTATTAGTCAAATCAATAAATATTGGGGGTAATTCTGAGTTGATCGCAGCAGGAATTTTGTTAGCAGTTGGGCAAAACCATGTGCACTGCAGGGGAGGCAGATATAACATGTGCAGAAAGAGTTAGATTTGGGTGGGTTATTTTGTTTCTGTGCAGGGTAAATACTGGCTGCTTTATTTTTACACTGCAAATTAGATTGCAGATTGAACACACCACACCAAAATCTTACTCTCTCTGCACATGTTAAATCTGCCTCCCCTGCAGTGCACATGGTTTTGCCCAACTGCTAACAAAATTCCTGCTGCGATCAACTTGGAATTACCGCCATTGTCCTATAAATGATTTCAATAAATCGTTTTACCCATTAATATTTCTGCTAATGGGGGTCATTCCGAGTTGTTCGCTCGCAAGCTGCTTTTAGCAGCTTTGCACACGCTAAGCCGCCGCCTACTGGGAGTGAATCTTAGCTTATCAAAATTGCGAACGAAAGATTCGCAATATTGCGAAAAGACTTCTCTGTGCAGTTTCTGAGTAGCTCGAGACTTACTCTGCCAGTGCGATCAGTTCAGTGCTTGTCGTTCCTGGTTTGACGTCACAAACACACCCAGCGTTCGCCGAGACACTCCTCCGTTTCTCCAGCCACTCCCGCGTTTTTCCCAGAAACGGTAGCGTTTTTTCACACACTCCCATAAAACGGCCAGTTTCCGCCCAGAAATACCCACTTCCTGTCAATCACATTACGATCACCAGAACGAAGAAAAAACCTCGTAATGCCGTGAGTAAAATTCCTAACTGCATAGCAAATTTACTTGGCGCAGTCGCACTGCGGACATTGCGCATGCGCATTAGCGACTAATCGCTCCGTTGCGAGAAAAAAATAACGAGCGAACAACTCGGAATGACCCCCATTATCTTTGATACACCCCGAACCTCCATAAACACCAACCAACACCAACACCACCATCACCACAAATACTAGATCAGTTCTATTAATGTCTGAAGACATGCTACCCTTAACACCATAGCTGTTTCCACCCCAAGTACAGGGCCTTTTTTTGCACACCTCTGGAAAACCACTCTCTCGTTGCTATATTAATATCAAATGAAATGCTAAGGTACAGTGTGTCAAACCTTATAAATGAGAAACAAGTAATAATAAATGTAAGTGCTACTGTACATGTCTTCTTGGTAATTTATTTTCTTTATCAACTATGCACAGAAGAAAACACTGATGAGTGCTAAAACACTATAGCAATTAATCTGTTTATATTTTGATACTTTAACTAACACATCTCTCAGTCTGATATTCTAATTACATTAATTTAGACCTGACATCTTTGCAAATGTATAAGACAATTAGCTTGGTATGCGCAAATGCTTTTTTTAAATGCAACCATTAAAGTTTAGCCAAAATATAATTTTAGCTTAACTTCTTCACTATCGATGTAAAAACTACTTTAAGAAAGATCCATACCTGTTGCATAAATAATGTTAGCTGTTGTAGTTCTAAAATTACTGTTCCCTATAAACTAAGCACTTTGGGAATTAAAGTGTTTCTAACCACGCTTACATGAAAAATCCATAGAATGTATAAAATGTGTATACAGTATATTTCCAAGCAGTCCTAATGTTGGAGATTTTATAGAGATATTTTAACTCTGTAATCTACTCACTCACTTTACAGACCCTTTAAATTATCTTGTTAGTTGCAGAGTTGTAAAAAAAAGTACTTGATAATTGAAAGGTTTTTGTCTATTTATGGTATCTAAGACAAACAAATGAAATTACTTTTGGTAGTCATAATGAGCAAGTGTTAGGTTTTTATACATAAATCTACAGATAATATATTTAATTACTATTGGGATTAATACTTATTCTTAAAAAAATATATATTTTAAACAGTCAGTGGCAACCTTACAATATATGGCCCTTACTACCAAAAATTGTTCAACATTAATTAAGCCAAGTTACAATTGAATGTGTTAATGATATTGCAAACAACATATAAAAATGTATTACATGACCATTCACAAACATCATACAACATCATCAATGACACCAACAATTAACAATTGCAACCTGCCATAAGGATATCATTCCACCTGACCCACAGACACCTAGCCATATTACTGAATTATCACCCATTAGGGCATATGCCCTTGTAGCCAACTGTTGAAACTCCCAGAAGACATAGGAATAATCGGTCCACAAATTACAAATTCTGAAGGACACTCAAATTTGTAAGAAACAGTTGGCAGTCAAGAAAAAGTTAAGTAAACAACAACCAGATGCTCCACTCAAAATTGCAAAACATGGGGGGGGGGGAATGGGAGAGATGCTTCCTCCTTCCTCCTTATGGGAAAGAGGAAGCATGCAAAGGTAAGCCCCTCCAGGATACTATTTGCTTTTTTATTTGTTCCATGTAAGGTAAAACATTGAGGCCAAATTCCTACATGCTGTGACAAATGAAACAAGCTAACTAAGACCTGTGTCAGCACTACAGGAGCACCACCAAAAGGTTTAGCTAGAAACTCTAATGAATTACTGACTAAGTGGAATACCATCTACTGCCGGGTGCCTAAATAATTAAGGTTGATTGTTCAATTTGCAGCAGACCATTATGAAGGAATATAAAGAGTCAACAATGCCACGGAACAAACTGCAACCAACTCTAGGGCTAGATGGTAACCCAGTTTCTTCTTATTAGGTAAAGAAATACCCGCTACTGTATAACCTTGAGATGGATGCTGTTTAGTGAACTTTCATATGATCCCTGATCAAATTGGAGAGACACAGTTGAGATGTTTGTCCTAATGCCAAATCTGATTTCAAAAAATGAACCCAGCCCCCATAAGCAGACCATCTTGTGGTTGGTGCTAGTCCCTCCATAAGGAACTGACATGCTGCCACAAAGAAAGAGAAGTGAAAACAGTCCCAACATTTAATTGAATGAAATTTAAATAGTTTGTCATTGTACAAAAAACAGATGACACATGCATTTCCTGAAAATCACCCAGTCCTAATACAAGTAGAATATAGACATCACATTAGTTGTACTGTATATACGCTTGTTCAGATTCATTCTAACAAAAATTGATGGGGAAAAAAAATGTTTTAAAAATGTTTGTGATTTAATACATCTGAACTGTCTTTTTTATGGCAATAAAGAGAACAAAAAGTTGCTCAGGTTATTGCAATCTTTAACAAAGCTTTTTACTTTCCTCAAGCTACTATTGACCTAGATTTCCGTAATAGAGAGCAGTTTAGTATTGTGACTAGATATGCCTCGCTGCCTGTGCCAAGAAGATTTGGATTGGGTCTCATGGGACCTGGGTCAATAGAAGGATTCCCTCTTACCATTAGTAAGCGCCTGTTACTTACTTCACCCACTGTGCAGTCGGCAGGTACTTTTCTGCCACCACTAGGTCCTACCAGCGGCCCTGGAACTGCTGATTTCAACTCAGGCTCCTACAATTTGCACCTGATACCACTTGCTGCTGTGTATGTACAAACCTGATGCTGCCACACCTCCTATTTAGCATTAGCTGATTCCCCACTGTTCACTCACCATGGACCAGGCCCTGCATGGTAGCTGACAGAAGGCAGAGCTTGGAGATGCTGGGCTCACCCCAGGACAGCTGGAAAACTGAAGAGTGTTTTGAGCTATTCTGTTGGTCACATGATATGGATGCACTCATTGTAAAGGCACAAAGTTTATTGCTCAAAAACTCTTAAAAAGACAATTTATTGTCAAAGGTGTTAAGGACAACATATAAGGAGCTAAGGACAGCATACAAGATGCTTTACAGTACTTGTACATGTGTATTGTTAGGCGCCGGGGTCCGCTCGTCTGCGCGGCCCGGCGCCTAGCAACCAGGGACGCCGTGCGCGTACAGCCGCCGGCTCCCTGGCAACGCTAGACGCCGGGCGCGCTGAGCTGCACGGACCCTAGCAACGGGGACGCCACTGGCGGACCGCGTTCCCCGTTGCTGGGTCCATTTGAAATTATAGTGCACCTGTTCTCTGGCCGTGCAGCAAGGCAGCTGCACGGCATTTATGCTAATCAGCTCTGTCAGCAGCTGATTGGAGGACTCCTGTTTTAATACACTCTCAGGGCTTCTCACAGACGCCGGTAATAGCTTCCTGCATGCTGTCTTTGTTGCTGAGAGTCTGTTTCCAGTCCTGCTGTATCCGGTCGTTCCAGTCTTCTGAAGTCCTGTACTCGGGAGTTGTCATCTCGTCCATGGAGTCCTGACTGATCACCGTTTAACATCCAGTGGTGTTCGTGAGTCGCGGCTTTGCCGTGTGTAGCGGCTTGGCCGCTTTACCCTTTATTATTTGTGTTTGGAGCATTTTGCAGAGGGTTCCACTTCCACGGGTCCACTCTGGTATCCAGCGGTGCTGGGTAGGAGTATTGGACAAGTGGATTTTGGTTGTCTTTTTCCCTGGCGGTTTTTCCGCACATACTTTAGGTTTTGTTAGTTAGCTCGTAGCCCCTGGCCTGTTTGTTAGTTAGAGGTCCTCTTGTAATCATCCTGCCTCGGATTTCCCTTTGTCTCTCATTAAGACCGGGGGGCACCAGAGTTGGGCAGACATAATCCGCCCTTCAAACGTGGCTGCCAAGGGCTCAAGAAACCATAGTCTCGCAAGGGATTTCCGATAGCACGGGTGAGACAACAGAGTTAGGGCGCCAGGGGCTATTATTCTTTCCTGCTCCCGTTACCAGCATTCCATTCCAGTGCTCCGGTCATTGTCATAAGATCTCCTCTGGCCAGGAGTGCTGGAATCATAACATTATTACCGGCCAATACCAAAACTTAAAATTAAACTGGGTTAATTTTTTCTCATTCAGTTTTGTGAGAGTTTATCGGCCTCATGAATCCAACAGGTTTAGGGCCAAATCCTGGTCAGCTCTTAGTCAGTCAGATTCAAGAACTTACTCAGATGGTTCAGGATCTTTCTCTTCGGGTGAAGTCGCAGGAAGATCTTTTGCGAGCTTCCCCGAGGGTAGTCCCTGAACCAAAGATGCATTTGCCTGACCGTTTTTCTGGTGATAGGAAAGAGTTTTTTAATTTTAAAGAATCCTGTAAACTTTATTTTCGTTTAAGACCAATTTCCTCGGGTACTGAATCTCAGCGGGTCGGGTTTGTTGTTTCTTTGCTCCAGGGGGATCCTCAGACCTGGGCATTTGGTTTGAAGGCAGAGGATCCGGCATTGTTGTCAGTGGACGCTTTTTTTGGGTCTTTAGGGCTCTTGTATGATGACCCTGATAGAGAGGCATCCGCTGAAAGTCAGTTGCGTGCTCTCAGACAGGGTAGAAATCCTGCAGAGGTTTATTGTACGGAGTTTCGCCGTTGGTCGAACGACTGTGGCTGGAATGACCCAGCCCTGCGCAGTCAGTTTCGCCTCGGCTTATCGGAGTCTATAAAAGACAGTCTCCTTCAGTACCCCGTTCCTGAGACTCTCGATAAACTCATGGAGCTTTCTATTAAGATTGATCGTCGTCTCAGAGAGCGGAGGGCTGAAAAAGGAGCACCTGTAAGGTCAAGTCCATGTGTATATTCCATTCCTGAGGACGTAGAGGAGCCCATGCAGATGGGTCTCTCCCGACTGTCTCCTGAAGAAAGAGCCAGAAGGCAAAATTCTGGTCTTTGTCTGTACTGTGGGGGTAAGGGACATTTTGCTCGTAATTGTCCGAACAAGTCGGGAAACGCCTTGACCAGGTGAATTGTGAGGGGGTTCACCTAGGTCTGCAGCTTATCTCCTCGAATAACTCCCTTTTAGTCCCAGCTAAGGTTTCCTTTGGCAGCCTCAGTTCTTCGGTGTCGGCTTTTGTTGACAGTGGAGCTGCAGGAAATTTTATGGATTTAACTTGGGCTAAGGCCTTAGGCATTTCTCAGTTACCTTTGGGTAGGTGTGTCACCATGCATGGCTTAGATGGGAGTCCACTGTCCAATGGGGTTATTTCTCTCTGTACACCCCCTGTATTACTTACAGTAGGAGCTCTACATTCTGAAAAAATCGAGTTCTTCCTTACTCATTGCCCAGCAGTTCCAGTAGTTCTGGGTCACCCTTGGCTGGCCTTTCATAATCCCACCATTGATTGGCGGTCGGGGGAGATTTCACAATGGGGTTCCTTTTGTGATAAGGAATGTATTACGTTTCCAGTCAGAATAGCAGCTGCCATTCCTGAACTCATTCCTGTGGAATACCAGGAGTTTGCTGATGTGTTCTCCAAGGGCAATGCGGACATTCTGCCGCCTCATCGGCCTTATGATTGTGCTATTGAGCTAATTCCTGGTGCCGCATTGCCAAAGGGAAGGTTATATGCTTTATCCGGGCCAGAAACTGCGGCCATGAATGATTATGTTAAGGAGAGCCTAGGGAAAGGATTTATTAGACCACCAAAATCTCCTTTAAGTGCAGGCTTCTTCTTTGTGGAGAAAAAGGATGGCTCGCTTAGACCTTGCATTGACTTTAGAGCCCTGAATAAGATCTCAGTTAAAAATACTTATCCTTTGCCGCTGATTTCTGTCCTCTTTGATCAGTTACGTTCGGCTGTGATTTTTTCTAAAATTTACCTAAGAGGAGCATACAACCTCATCCGAATCAAATCTGGAGATGAGTGGAAGACGGCCTTCAGTACTCAGTCGGGTCACTACGAGTACCTGGTGATGCCGTTCGGCTTGTCTAACGCTCCAGCAGTTTTTCAGGACCTCATTAACGATGTGCTCCGTGATTTCCTAGGGAAATTCGTGGTCGTTTACTTAGACGACATCCTGATTTATTCTGAGTCAATGGAACAACATGTTACCCAGGTGCGTCAGGTTCTTCAAAGGTTGCGTGAGAATCATTTATATGCCAAGCTGGAGAAATGTGAGTTTCATGTCACGGAGGTATCTTTTTTAGGGTACATTATTTCCCCTTGGGGATTTTTCATGGAATCTAAGAAGCTCCAGGCCATCCTTAGTTGGGCGCAACCCACCAATTTAAAAGCAATTCAGCGCTTTTTAGGGTTTGCGAATTATTATAGGAGGTTCATTCATTCTTTTTCTGACCTGGTTGCTCCCATTGTAGCTCTGACAAAGAAAGGAGCAGATCCTACCAACTGGTCGCATGAAGTTGAGTTGTCCTTTCGGGCCTTGAAACAAGCCTTTGTCTCGGCTCCAGTCCTCAGACATCCCAATCCGGAATTGCCCTTTGTTGTGGAGGTTGATGCCTCGGAGGTTGGAGTGGGGGCTATCCTATCTCAAAAGGATCCGGAGTCTCTGGAACTACATCCTTGTGCCTTTGTGTCCAGGAAATTCTCCTCCGCTGAATCCAACTATGACGTTGGTAATCGGGAGTTACTGGCAATAAAGTGGGCTTTCGAGGAGTGGAGGCATTGGCTGGAGGGAGCAAAACATACTATTTCAGTATTGACTGACCATAAAAACCTGCAATACATCGAATCAGCTAAACAGCTGAATGCCCGGCAGGCTCGTTGGGCTTTATTTTTTACTCGTTTCAAATTTATAATCACTGTCAGGCCTGGTTCCAAGAATACCAAGGCTGATGCCCTGTCACGCAGCTTTCTTCCGGTTCACAATAACAGTCCTGTTACTCCCATACTTCCATCTTCAGTCATTTGGGCAGGCCTCACACAAGATTTATTTACCCAGTTAAAACAGCTTCAACACCAAGCTCCTGGTAATACTCCTGCTGGTCGTCTTTACGTCCCTGAGTTTTTGAGAGCTACTGTTTTGACTGAATTCCATAATAACAAAGTTTCCGGGCATCCGGGGATCTCTAAGACTTTGGAGTTAGTCTCCCGCTCGGTGTGGTGGCCTGGTCTTTCTAAAGACGTTAAGGAGTTTGTTTTTTCATGTCAGGTTTGTGCACAGCATAAGGTTCCCCGTTCCTTGCCTATCGGGCAACTTATGCCCTTAAATGTCCCTCTCAGGCCATAGTCTCATATTTCCATGGATTTTGTGGTAGACCTTCCCCTTTCAGCCGGTTCTGAGTCATATGGGTGGTAGTGGACCGTTTTAGCAAGATGGCTCATTTCATTGCTCTTCCCCGACTGCCATCTGCCCAAGGATTGGCAGTTTTGCTTCTCTGCCATGTTTTCATACTTCATGGGTTACCCACTGATATTGTTTCTGATCGGGGTCCACAATTCATCGCACAATTCTGGAAGTGTTTTTGTGCTTCATTTAAGATGAAATTGTCGTTAACATCCGGTTACCACCCACAATCCAACGGGCAAACCGAGCGAGTTAACCAATCATTGAAACAGTATTTGCGTTTGTATTCAGCCAAACTCCAGAATGATTGGTCCGAGTTTCTTCCGTTGGCGGAGTTTGCTTACAATAATTCTTGTCATTCCTCCACTAATGTGTCTCCATTCTTTTCAGTTTTTGGTTTTCACCCCAGAGCTAATTCTTTTTTTCATCATTCCTCAGTTTCCTCGCTAACCTTAACCTCCCATCTCAGAGCCATTTGGAAAAAAGTGCACCTTGCTCTCAGAAAAGCGGCCTTTCGAGAGAAAAATTTTTCTGACAGGCTCCGACGTCCTTGCACTTTTAAGGTGGGAGATTGAGTATGGTTGTCGACTCGTAACATCAGGCTTCGACAATCCTCGGCTAGATTGGGACCCAAATTTATTGGATCATTTCTTATTATTAAAAAAGTCAACCCAGTTGCTTTCCGGTTACGTTTACCAAGATCTCTCAGGATTGGAAATATGTTTCATTGCTCCCTGTTGAAACCATACGTTTCTTCCAGTAGATTTCCTCGGAGGATCTCTCAGGGTAGATCTCCGGTGGATGTACAGGGACAACAGGAGTTCTTGGTGGAGAAGGTTCTCGATTCCAAATTGTCCCGAGGCCGACTTTATTTTCTGGTTCACTGGAGAAGCTATGGTCCGGAGGAAAGGTCTTGGGTCCTGGATAAGGATCTTCATGCCCCGAGGCTCAAGAGGGCATTTTTTTGGGAATTTCCTCGGAAACCTGGCTTTAGGGGTTCCTTGACCCCTCCTCAAGGGGGGGTACTGTTAGGCGCTGGGGTCCGCTCGTCTGCGCGGCCCGGCGCCTAGCAACCAGGGACGCCATGCGCGTACAGCCGCCGGCTCCCTGGCAACGCTAGACGCCGGGCGCGCTGAGCCGCACGGACCCTAGCAACGGGGACGCCACTGGCGGACCGCGTTCCCCGTTGCTGGGTCCATTTGAAATTATAGTGCACCTGTTCTCTGGCCGTGCAGCAAGGCAGCTGCACGGCATTTATGCTAATCAGCTCTGTCAGCAGCTGATTGGAGGACTCCTGTTTTAATACACTCTCAGGGCTTCTCACAGACGCCGGTAATAGCTTCCTGCATGCTGTCTTTGTTGCTGAGAGTCTGTTTCCAGTCCTGCTGTATCCGGTCGTTCCAGTCTTCTGAAGTCCTGTACTCGGGAGTTGTCATCTCGTCCCTGGAGTCCTGACTGATCACCGTTTAACATCCAGTGGTGTTCGTGAGTCGCGGCTTTGCCGTGTGTAGCGGCTTGGCCGCTTTACCCTTTATTATTTGTGTTTGGAGCATTTTGCAGAGGGTTCCACTTCCACGGGTCCACTCTGGTATCCAGCGGTGCTGGGTAGGAGTATTGGACAAGTGGATTTTGGTTGACTTTTTCACTGGCGGTTTTTCCGCACATACTTTAGGTTTTGTTAGTTAGCTCGTAGCCCCTGGCCTGTTTGTTAGTTAGAGGTCCTCTTGTTATCATCCTGCCTCGGATTTCCCTTTGTCTCTCATTAAGACCGGGGGGCACCAAAGTTGGGCAGACATAATCCGCCCTTCAAACGTGGCTGCCAAGGGCTCAAGAAACCATAGTCTCGCAAGGGATTTCCGATAGCACGGGTGAGACAACAGAGTTAGGGCGCCAGGGGCTATTATTCTTTCCTGCTCCCGTTACCAGCATTCCATTCCAGTGCTCCGGTCATTGTCATAAGATCTCCTCTGGCCAGGAGTGCTGGAATCATAACATGTATGTACTTTTCTCAGTCAGGAGAGATCACTCTCTACCCAAGCATGGCTCAAATGCTTTTTTTTTTATAATCAGAAGACATAATACAGCTCACATTACACAGGAATTAGTCATTAACATTCCTCTAATATATTTATCACACAACTTCAAAGTACCTGTATTGGTTATGTAGCAATAATGTTTGCATTTAAATTCCTACTTCCCTTCATATATCTGTAATACAGTTACAGGAAATTCACAGTAAATCATCGATTCCAAACCTTCTTGACACTAGTCACCTTTAAAATACTTTTAAACACAAATATAAATGCAATGAATACATTTAATCACAAATACAAATACAATATAAATGCAATTCTACAACAATGTATAGAGCACTAAATATATGTTAAAACATTATTACCTTTACATTTACAGTATATGGTACCTAGCGTCGATTCATCACATTTAAAAAATGTTGAGCGTGCCACAAGTTTATCATGTGGGATGGGTCTCCGGCCACAAGTACCAATAATATATGAAGCTGATCTTACAAGTTTCTCTAAAAGCTTACAGTCAACCCTAAAGCTGCTCCCATATCAGACTGGGATGCAATACAGTAAGTCAGAATGTTTTTAAAAATACAGTAATAAAAATTCAACAGGTCATTTTTTGATAAATAAAAACACCCACAATTTTTAACTATCATACAAGAATAATTTCCATCTAGCGCTATGTGTGAAAGCAGCTTGCTTAGATAATAATCTGGTTCTACTGTACTCAGGCCCACTATCAGGGGGGTACTGCGGGCACAGTAGTCCATGGCCCGGCCTCTCCAATAGAGAGGAGAGGGCCCATGCCGCTCATGCTGCCATCCGCCTGCTGCTCTGCTCCGCCCCCTTTTCATGCCCGAGATCTGACATTGTCACAGGAGGCGGAGAGGAAACTGCAAGATTCAAATGTAAGATCCCTCCCAAAATGGCCGCCTTATAGGAGACAGTTCTTAAAGATATTAGAGGAGGCTCCTCTAGTAGCTTTAATAACTGTCTCCTCTGAGGTGGCATCCATTTTGGGAGGAACGTTTTCAATAGAAGCTTGCAGCGTCCTCTCCCCCCTCCTGTGACAGTGTCAGAACTCGGGCATGAAAAGGGGGCAGAGCTAACGGAATGGAGGGGATTGGGCTACACTGGACCAGGCTGGCTTCTGCCACTGGAGAATGATCTGCAACAGCTCCTGCCAGCCTGTGATAGGTAAGTTGAGGGAGAGTGAGTAAGAGAGAGAAAGTGTGTGTGTGTGTGTGTGTGTATGGGTATGTGTGTATCTGTGTGTGTGTATGTGTGTGTGTGTATGTATGTATCTATCTATCTGTGTATGTATGTGTGTGTATGTATGTATGTATGCGTGTGTATCTGTGTATGTGGTCATTATGTGTAGGCGGCGATACTATTGGACACATGTATAAGCACCACCGCTACTAGTGGCAGTTTGTGTGTAAGTGGCACCACTATTGGGGGGCATTATGTGTATAAGCAGCACCACTACTGGGGGCATTAATATGGTGCAAGGGGCATTAATATGGTGTTGCTCCGTATGTGCACGGGATTTATTTATTTTTTAAATATTTATTTATTTAGTAACTTTTTATATTTATTTATTTATTGAGGGGGGGCTCTCTCTATTTTGTCAGTCCCGGGACCCACAATTTCTGATTTCAGCCCTGACTGTACTGGTTATGCAAACGCTAAATAGTAAATAAATGAATTTGTCTGGGCACTGTTGTGGGGATGCTGTTTTGCAAGGCTAAACTGGGGAAACTGGGGTATATTCAATAACTGTCAGAAACTGCCATCTTGTCGGAAAGACGGCAGCTTACGACAGTTTTAGGTTGGAAGGGGTTCTGACCTATTTATTAGGGCCCCGTTTATTACAAACAAGTCGGGAAACGCGACGTGTTGGAATGCTGTCGGAATGTACGTTGATCGGCGGCTGAAGCCGCTGATCAGCATGCATTGTTGGAAGCGGGGCCAAACCCGACAGGTTTTAGCCCCGTTTCCGACAAACTCATTCCGACTTGAAAACAAGTCGGATTGAGGTGAGGAGACGGGGAGTGGTGTGGTGGGCTACGGGGATCGGGGATGAGAGGTACCTTGATGGCCGTCCCCGGCCAGGCACCTCTCTCCCTGCAGCACCTCCCCCCGCTGCCACAGACATCACCCGCTACTGGAAGCTCCCACCGCCGCACGCAGCCGCCCAGCTATCTCAAATCTGACAGTCGGATTTGGCCGCTCTTTGAATATGGGTTGTCTGGTCCATTCCGACAATTGCATGTCGGAATGGACCTAACTCTTATTGAAAATACCCCTATGTAGACAATGGTTGAGGTCCATGACATGTCCTCAGATATAGAGAGTTAGTGGTTGCATATTTTAGGTTCCTGTTCTATTAAAATCAGTGATGATCGCTCTTTTTTTGGGTTTGTGTGTGGTGGGATTCTAGACCAGATAGTTATCCTTACTGCATTTAGTAAGATGATCAACTTCATTATGATATGCCTTCTCATCACCAATGATAATGAGGCCAATCATTGTCGTATTATTGACAAATGTGCCAATTAAATAAGATTCGTACAATCAAACACAATCATAGGTAAAAAGAGAAACTTAATTGGGCTTAAAACACCACCCTGTTGGGCACTAGTACTAATTCTAACTATAGCAGATATGAAGTGCTGAAATCTTACTTGTTGAAGCCTGATAATTAAAAAATCTAAGATCCAATTGCACATTGACATAGTAAATTCCAACTTATGTATTTTAACTACTAATGTCACTGGGAAAATGATGTTAAACAAGGGGGCTGTTGACAACAAAAAGTAATCTCACATAGGTATTAGGCAATTTAAATGGCTGAGAGAAAAAAGGACGGCCATAAGAAAATTACCCTCAAGCCACCTATTCTCTCTGTAGGCAAACTGATGTCTATCAGTCAAATAGCAGACTACTATTCATGTGTGCTAGTATAAGTTTTTCAAAATATTTCCTAATAAATAAATGGGTTGAAAGCAATTGGACGATAGGCATTAAGATCCATGACCTTTTTTGGACTGGAAAAATAAAAGTAGATTTAACACATTCAGATACAATATATTGCACCAACCAAGGTTGAATTAAAAATATAAGTAAAGCCACAACAAGCTAACCAGCACACTCCTAGAATACTTTATCCAGTATCCCACCAGGATGAATGCTTTCCTGGCATTAACTTTCAACAAGTTTGTCCAGGACTCTTGCTCTGTAAAAACCAATGATAGGAAACATTGGACCTGATTCAGTATTAGTAGCAGATTCTGCTAAAAAGTAGAATCTGATAATGCTGACGATCACATGCTGGCAAAGTGTCGCTTTGCGATGTGATTGCAATTCAATTGTGATCACATCCTAGAGTTTGAAATTAAGGCTGACCACCTGCATTCACAGACTGGCTGAATATTAAGCTGGTCTGCCACCATTTTTCTATTCGCAGCCCTGAAAGCGGGCTGGACCTTACTCCATCGACTTTCGCTACATAGGCAAATGCAGGAGGGGAATGGGGTTCTGGTTGCCTGGAAACTCCCCTCTGTAGGCCACACCATGACCACTATAGCAATTGTATGTAATACAACTTTACTAGAGCTGCATGTTTTAAAGATCTCAGCATTACAAATAATTAGTAACACCCGTGGATCAACCAGTAATTAATACATGTGTGTGCACCAACTAGGAGATCCGTAAAACATGCACTATTAGAAAGGGTGCTCTGCGATAGACCATCTAAAGGGTTAATTATTAATACTGTAATGTGTAACTATATGTCAAAGGGCAGTTTCTAGGTTCTTTTGCCGCTCCTACAGCCTTGCTCCAATGCTCTGAATTGGTGCCCGCATCTGTTATAAAGCATTCAGCTCAGGCAGGATGTCCCTACTGCCACATCTAATGGCTTACTATGATCGCTGGCCATGTATATTTGGGAATTATGACATAAAGCACATTGCACTTTGTATGATGCATGTTATAGCAGCTTCATGCTAATTATGCCATCTTCATGGCCAGGCCGCATGAACTCTAACATCAAGCAGTTGGAAACCCACTGTCTAGAAATCCTGCATTTGCCACTGACCAGTACCAGTATTGTCAGGATTTACTGGTGTGAATTAGATTAAATATTAACACACACTATGAACAACCCAGGAACATGAGGTCTAATGGGGTACTGGTAATCACCAGAAATATGTCAATAGGGAATTTGTTGTTCACTGCAGTATTCCCACAGGTGGTGCCCCCTGGACAGAACCCAGGTGCAACTTTCAGCGAGCAAGGTAGATACAGGAAACAACATTAGTCTGTAGATATATGGGAATACATACATTTTACCGGCGGTCGGAATCCCAGCTATCATGATCCTGACAGCAGGATCCACACCAGCAGTATGCCAGCAGAGGGAAGAGTGCTAGAAATCCCTTTGCAGGCTCACTCCACTCGCCACACTGCAGGCACGGTGGCTTGATATACAATTAGGGAGGAGGATGCCTATTGGGGAAGAGCAACTTGGTAGTGATGCTTCCAATGATTTCTATGGTCTCCGGCAAGATGGCGGCTGCTTGAGTCCAAAGTGTGGAATGCACCAGCAAGATGGCAGTGTACTGCAGAACCCTAAAAAAACCCAAACAACTTGCAAACTACTGGTATAATTGGGTACAGTTTGATGAGATTTGATTTCTATTCCTCAAATCAATAAAGAGACAACACTTGAAACTCTATGCACAACGCAGACAAGACAGTGCTGTTAAACAAGGTTTTAATATTTTAATGACAATGATTATCATGGAAAAGCAAAGTTAACTCTGTCTTCAAGTTACATAAATATCCAGCCTATTTGCTCTGTAATACAGTACCGCACAATCAGTAAGCACTTTCACATTGAAATATCAGCTACAAGAAGACATAATGGAGTCATGCAGAGTTGAACACAAGTCAGGCATGATTGCTCCTGCATTGAGTGCATTGAACTATTTCTACATATTTGATTGTATGTAGAGTTGTATGTATCTTTGTGAACTGCCCCTATTCACATCATTAGCATGCCCTCAGTGTACACTACCTATGTGAGAATCCCATGTTACAGTCAGTGGCATCAAGAGAGGTGGGAGGGTACAAATTACCTAGGCCCAGGTCTGATAAAGTGGCCCACTGAGGGCCCAGTGGGGCCCTCTCCCTTGCCTAGCAGCAGCAACTGCAGCTCTTCTCCTCAGCCCAGCACAAGCTGCTGCGTGCTGGGCTGCAGTGTGGCCGTGGACGCACTTTAAATAAAAAAAAATTCATAACATTTTTCTATGGGTGCATGACCACGCCTCCTGTGATTAGGCCACACCCCATTAAAAGTACTTGGGCCCAGCCAGGCTCTCTACTGCACTGGTTACAATCCATCCTAATTATAGTTACACCCCTATAGTCGTTAGTGATGATGCAGCTGAAGCTACATTGTTTATACATGTGCACACATGTGCAGGCAAAAACATGTTAGGTAAACCTCACAAATGGGAATACATTTAACTCTGCATATGGCCCAAATATGTTTTTTATGTTGCTATTTTAAGACCATACCATTTTCCAGCTGAAAATGTAACTGCACACAAAGACCATACCATTTTCCAGCTGAAAATGTAACTGCACACAAAGACAAATGTTTACCATAAATGTTCTACTTTATAAAAAAATAAAAAAAATGAACCAGAAGAATTAAAATATGCATTTGGAATACAATCCTCACAACTATATTATTGCAACTATATTATTGTCAAACTTTTAATGAGGCAATATGTCTTTCTAATCTAAATTCAAATATACTCATCTTTCCATGTATTGCACTGCCTCTTGAATGTTTAGAGAGTGCATTTTCAATTATCAAATTACCATATTTTGTATTATTGTAATCTAAAACACTATACAAAATAGGATGTGATTTATCAAGTTCCCGGCTTCTAGCATGAAAAGTAGCTTAATTAGCATGTTTATTGTCTGGAATTTGCTTTCTACTATCTATGACACTTGTTCCCATCATATTACCAAAGAAGGTCTATTGCTGAACCAAAATAATGAACATGTTGCACTAAACTGATTAAGATCTGCCTTCTTCATGGGTATGCAGGAACCTTGAGTTATGGAAAAGGCCACACACATGAAGAGCTACAGTATTGTAGCAGTATTGTAGTGTTATAATAACAAAATGGTAGACAGAGTTTTAATGGTTTCCTGTAATGTTTTACTGAGCACACTGCAAGTGATGGCTGTGACTAGAATAAAGTATCAGATTAACTCCAGCATGAAAAGCAAAGGGATACAGATGGCAATTTATGGTGTAACCATATTTTTATCTCAAATAAATTCAGTATGTTATATTGTGTCTTCTAATGAAGGTGCAGTCTGAACCTCTCAAATTTTATTATTGAGCTTTTCTTGCAGTGTACAGCAGGACTAATGACCTGTTTCAGATGCCACCTCAAAGTGGCTACTGCATATAAATCTGTCTATGTTTTTTTTTTACTGCACATGGATATGAGCCGCAGTAAACATGTGCAGCGATGGAATTGCTATAGCAGTTGCAACGAGGAATTGGTCGCAAAGTGAGTGAAAGGAAGACAGCATTTGGGGGTAATTGGGAGTGGTTGGGCAAACGCATGCATGTCATGGATGTTCAGATGGCGTTTTCTGGGCGTTCATAAATTAGCAGTTGCGAGCTTACTTACTACTGGAGAGCTCTCTGCATCCCGGGAGAGCAGCTAAGCCTGCGTGTCTACAGAGGAACACAGACTCTGGGACATGTTCCAATTTGCAATGATGGTACCTATGTATCAGTAATTATACGCTGTTGAACAGAAATGATGAAGCAGCAGTGGGCGACCTTATGCTCAGGTTAGTTTGTGCCCATATTAGCATATAATTGCAATTGCTTATGGTAAAAGATAGCAACAGCAGCAATTAGAACAAGCATACCTTAATCGGGTCCTAAGACCCTCACATGACCCTTTTTGTTTGAGATTTTGTGACAGATATTGCACTGCCGTATGTAGAACTGGATCTGGTCAGGATCTCGATGGTCGGAATCCTGGCAGTGAGGATACCAATGCCACAATCCCGACACCACTAAGAATGCCAACACTGGCATCATGAATAGGGTCACCAGCCAGAGAGGTAAGAGGTGGGGAGGGGGGAATTTAGGTTTTAGCTGCGGCGGGAGGGTTAGGGTTAGGCTGCGGCCCAAAGGGGAGGTAGGTTCAGTGGCGCCAAGAGAGGAGGGAGTGGATACTTTTTACCAGAGTCCCACTGCCCCTCCTTCCCTGTTGCAGAGAGTTGCTTAGTTAGGATTCACCTGCCTTAATTACTGGCAGGTGAATTGCTTGACAGGATAATATGTTAGAGCAGCTAAAACAGAATTGTGGTGTGCGGACTTTGGATGCAATGTTTAAACCCAGGAAGCAATGAGAGTTCAATAAGGTAACTACATACTAAGACACAGGTGAATATAGAAGAACCAGGGTTTATTGCATGACAGCATATCAAGATAACAAAACTTGTGGAAATGGCATTTTCTCCAGTCTTATAGAAATTACGCGCAATCTCAGAATCTCAGAACCCACAGTGAATGAAATTAATTAGCTTTAACTAGAATGCATGACATATAGTCCAGCATAGCATAAGAATGGTGTTTGTTGAAATAACAGTTCAAGTTGGAAACGGGCAGACACATATCACTGGGGCAAAACTTGTATGGACCAATAATGCACAGATGAATGCTGATGCAGGGACAATGTTCATCAGGACAAAGGAACTAGGCATAATTTAAGTACTGTAGTTCAGAGCTGGAGACAGAGCTGAGTTACTCAATACAGACCAGGCAGAATCCCTCCAAGACAAAGACTCATGGAACAGGTTAATCCAGGTAATGTTCTTCAGACCAGGTATCACAAAGCATCTAAGTAATATAATCGGCATTGAGATAGAGCTGGGCTGGCTGGTATATAGCACACTGACCAATGAGAGAAGCCAGGCTGGGAGTGTTTAAACTAGTTGCAAACTCAATACATCTGCAGCACTGCATGAATACATAGGACCAAAGACAAACAGGGAACACATAATTAATTGCAGATTCTGACAAGATGCTAATGTCAGCTGATACCAGGTACCTTCTAAATAAAGGGAATGCAACAACTGACATGCACCAACAGCAACAGGATCATAACAGCTGGGCAGGGAAAGAGAAAACTGACTGCTGCAGCAGCCTCTCTCTCCAGCCCAGCACACACTGCTCAGTGCTGTATGCTGAGCTGGGGAGAGAGGCAGTAACAGTAGCAGCCTGTCCTCTCACTCCTTGCATGGGTGTGGAGTGAGTGATTGCATCCCACCACTCGCCAGCCTGGACACTGCCACCTGCCGCCAGGGACACCGACACTCCACGCACTAGACACCGGCACTCCCCCTCCATATATCATTATTATTTTTTATGCAGGGGTCTGGCCATGCCTCCTTCCATTTGTCCACACCCCCCTCCTTGTACCAGGGCCCACCAGTTTTGTCAGTGCCCCTGGTTAGGTTAAGCACCCAAATGGAGGGGTTAGGTTTAGGCACCTCCGGGGAAGGTTAGGGTTTGGCTGCGGGTGGGAGGAGGGGAAGGTAAGGTTTAGGCTGCTAGACGGGAAGGTTAAGGGGCCTGTGGGGATTCCAATCATTGGCATGCCACAGTTGGTATTCTGACTGCTGCCATCAAAACCGCCGGCATATCAAACTCAACCCTGTAATATGATACATAATATTTACGTTCCTCAAACCATTAATGAATTAATGCTATGTTTCTCAATGAAATTTGTATTAAATAATGTGAATATGGATGCTTTCACACCCTTTTTGCAAACTGTTAGTATCACCTAAATGTACTAATGGGCAATTGGAGGAGAATTCACATTTTTTTAAGAAGCAGATTGCATTTTCCATACTTGTAATGGAAAATGTGATCTGCTTCAGATTTACTAAACCTGCACACAAAAACTTTCATTTAATAGGGCATATTTAATTTATTGTATCAAATATACTTTCAAACATATAAAGTGACCCCCGGGAGTGGGATAGTTAATACACATACATGAATTACTACATTTTATATTTAAAAACATATAATATGTCATAAACATAAATGACACAATAGCTATGATCCCAATTATTAGGATGAATTTCAAGACTGAATGCTAGTGGTGAATCAGGTGTTTGCCCACCTTAAAGTGTCTCTCAATATTCCAATTTCAAATGGACAAGTAGGAGATGTTGTATCAGACTGCACAGTGCAAAAGATATAGATGATCTTAAGGGCTATTATATTTCCATATTGGTACTGACAATGAAGAAGCATTGATCTTATTAGTTATATGTAAATCCCAATAGCAACTATTAGAACCCTAATGTGAACGATTCTACTTTCAGCAAGCAGTTAATGCTCCTCCTCAGGACTTCAGTTTCTTTAAAAAGCTGCCTCAGGTGCAGGGAAACATGCTGAAAATATTGGAGACTTACTGAGCACTCTCTCTATGTACAGTATTCCTATTGTCTACTTGTTTTTGAGGAGTATTACAAGTATCTCAAGTTGTCCAGCTGTACACGGATTCCTTTTGGTCACTGCATGGTAGGGATGGTCATCATCGATCGATGATTCATAATCATCAATGGTTTATGGCCGACGTAGAATACTGGTGGTTTCCCTCCATCGATAGCACATTAACAACCCCCTCCTCTAAGGTTGCAGGAGACAGAGCATAGCTCTGACGCCCAACACCCATGAAGCCCTGCATCTGAGTTCTGACTGGACCACAGGCCTGTCAGTTAAAGAAAAGGGATGACCATCGGTTGGTGAAACGATCAACGGTTATCCATCAATGGTGACTGGGAACATTTAAATACATTGATCAATGATCCAAATATACTGTATGAATGTCATTTTATCACTTACATACTAAAGTATGCAGCTTATCCTATTACTCTGCCTCCTCTCCTCCTTTATATTCTGGCAAGAAACAGCTTGAGTTCCAACAAATTGCATCAGCTTGATCTTTGGTCACTTCCATGGTATAGCACCTTCTTCTGTCATTTATATACAGTTCAGTTACAATATTTACAATACTTAAATAGTTCACTTCTTGTGTTAAAGAGCTTTATACAACCTGTTCCAATTATGTGTTGTGTGTTTAGGTTTGCCTTTTTGTTGTTCCTGTTTATTTATTATATGACCGCACTATCCTTGGTTTTTTTACTTAAATAAATGAAATAAATAATGCTTCAGAGGTACTTACCTTTGAGGGTTTACCAATTAGAGTTGTGTCACATAAATACAGACAGATATAAATGATGTGATTTTTTTTTTTTTATAAATATGAGCTGCCCATTGTGTGTATAAAATGTATCTCTACATTTCCATAAAGCATTTAGCTTTTACGTGACTTTCTTACACATAGAGCTCAGTTATTGCCTGTGGTAGAATAAACTCTTCCTGTCAGACAGCTTGCCAGCCCCCCCCCCTATGATTGTACAAAGCAGCAAAACCTTTTTAAGTTTAAAAACATCAAGCTGATAAGTATATTTAAATACTACAACTGAAAGATAATAGAAAAGATAACATTGTGCATTCAAAATATAGCCCCTGCAATATTTTCCTCCCTGGCATGTAAAGGCGGAATAACTTTAAAGAAATGATGGTGTAGTAGACTTAAAGAGTTAATTTGCATTTTGCCTCTGCACTTTAAAATTAACTTTTGACATTCTATTTCAGACAATTTGTGAAGCTCATTGTTGTATGGTATTCTGCACTGCAGGAAGAAAAAGGTGAGACACTTCAGAAATTTGACTCCACTCATTATAATCACAAACATTTCAACTAGCTGTAAATTTAGAAGTATCATCCTCTAAAAGTTTCATTTTTCAGATTTCAATACAGATCACCAGACAGAAATACATTAATTTTGAATGCATTCATATCGGCTTAGGACAGGGGAAAGTTAAAGTCTATAGAAATACTAAGATTTTGCAAAGGTCATTGCAAATGTGACTGTTACAAAACCTCCACCTTTTTGCTTCTGCAAATCTTTTACCATCTTACATACTAGGCTAATCTGTTATACACTGAATAATGAAAGAAAGATGTAGGAGCATAGGCAGTTTTAACCCTGACCTGTTTGATTATCCTACAAATAGTTAAGAAGAACAGATTCAGGACTTGGGGCTTTTAATCCATATGGAATGACAGTTGGTGAAACTGACTAAAAGTACTGCAAGACTAATAAATAATGCATTAATGCATATTTGTAGATGGGTACTTGGGTAATGAAATTGAAATTCTTCCTAAAAAGAAAAAAATATGTTTTTGAGCCAGATTTTTCTTGGGTGGCACTCATGAAATATGTTACTATTCCTATTAATGGAAAATTTGAATGAGAAAGCCAAATTAGCAAATTATAAAGGAACTTATTCTAAAATACAAGTGACTTTATCTGACGTTATGTACAACATATTGTAGTAAAAGTTATCATGTTACAATGTTCTATCTCCTTTGCAAAATATACTTGAATCATAACAAAACAGATTTTTTTTGGTGAAAACAGGAAAATATTGTTTTTATACAAAACTTAAACAGGGCAAAATACACATGAAAGTACAGTAAAAGTAAATTTTAATGTTATTTGGGATAATAATCGGGAGCCCAAAGCTGTCAGGGGTCCAAACCTTAGCCATGCAGACTTAATGGTACGTTAAGACCTTAACCATAGATAAAGATTTATCTCATTTACATAAAACTATCTTTCAAGAAATTGGAGGATTGGATATGTAAAGTGAGACCCATGACTTTAGCAGTGTCCAAGGTTTGTGGGACGATAGCCTCCACAACTTATGCATTAGACTGCACATTCAGTGGCAACAAAAGAGGTACTGTTGCTGGGAGGAATTGCACCAGTAGATAATGCTTCTGCTACCTAGTGCTGCACAAGGATGATATTTTAATGCAGTGGCGGAACTAGCGAGCGGTGGGCCCAGGTGCGACAAAATGCTTTGCCCCCCCACCACACACACACACACATCCCATCCAAGTCCACCCCCTCACCCCTGGAGAGGATCTGGTGAGGGGGACCTGCTCAGGGCCAGAGAAATGGATACCTAGCAACAGTGCCGTAACTAGACATTTTAGCACTGTGTACAAGAAACGGCATCGGAGCCCCACCTCTGCATGCAAAATAGGGGCAGTGCGCGCCGTAGGCGCGCGCAAAAATACATAGTGGCGTGGCTTCGTGGGGAAGGGGTGTGGCCACAAAATAATACCAATTCATAAAACGGTACACAGTAGACTCCATTATTCAAATTACGCCGCACAGTAGCACCACTACACCAGGTAGAGACCCTTTTACACCTTACAGCGGACAGATTCCTCTTTTTACACATAACGGCAGACAGCGTGCCCTTTTTACACATAACGGCAGACCGCGTGCCCTTGTTACACATAGCGGCAGACCGCGTACACTTTTTACACATAACGGCAGACAGCGTCCCCTTTTGACACATAACGACAGACAGCGTGCCCTTTTTACACATAACGGCAGACCGCGTGCCCTTGTTACACATAGCGGCAGACAGCGTACACTTTTTACACATAACGGCAGACAGCGTGCCCTTGTTACACATTACGGCAGACAGCATCCCCTTTTTACACATAACGGCAGACAGCGTCCCCTTTTTACACATTACGGCAGACAGCGTGCCCTTGTTACACATTACGGCAGACAGCGTCCCCATTTTTACACATTACGGCAGGCAGATTCCCCATTTTTACACATTGCGGCAGGCAAATTACCCCTTTTTACACATAGCGGCAGGCAGATTACCCCTTTTTACACATAGCGGCAGGCAGTCCCCCATTTTTACACATTGCGGCAGGCTGATTCCCCCTTTTTACACATTACATCAGGCAGTCCCCCCTTTTTACACATTGCGGCAGGCTGATTCCCCCTTTTTACACATTACGTCAGGCAGTCCCCCCTTTTTACACATTGCGGCAGGCTGATTCCCCCTTTTTACACATTACGTCAGGCAGTCCCCCCTTTTTACACATTGCGGCAGGCTGATTCCCCCTTTTTACACATTACGTCAGGCTGTTCCCCCCTTTTTACACATTGCGGCAGGCTGATTCCCCCTTTTTACACATAGCGGCAGGCTGATTCCCCTTTTTACACATAGCGGCAGGCAGTCCCCCATTTTTACACATAGCGGCAGGCAGGCCCAAGAAATAAAGAAAGAGAAAGAAAGAAAGAAAAAAAAAGAGAAAAAGAAAGAAAGAAGAATTATACTTACCCTCTCCGCCGGCTCAGGCTCCTCGGTGCAGCCGCGTTAGACGATCCCGGGCAGTAGAGGAGGTGGAGGACGGAGGTGAAGAAGGGAGCCGCAGCAGCGCTTTGTTACTGGTGGAGGCGCTGCTGCTGCTGCCCCTCTGCTTCCCTATAGGCTGTTCTCGGAAGACAGCCTATAGTGAAGCAGAGGGGCAGCAGCAGCAGCGCCTCCACCAGTAACAAAGCGCTGCTGCGGCTCCCTCCTTCAGCTCCCTCCTCCTCCTTCCCCCATCCGTGCCACTGCTCCTCTCCTCTCCGGGCGGCTGTGCGCTGCGGGCAGCGGTTGCCTGCAGCGCACAGCGGCATGTAATGAGTCAGTTTGACTCATTACATGCTTGGGCCCCTGGACAGAGGCGGGCCCCAGTGCAACGCACTGCTTGCACTGCCAGTAGTTCTGCCTCTGTTTTAATGGACAATCAAGTGTTTATACAGTATATGTTACAGAAATAACAGCAGTCCATGATGCCTCTATGAGTATGTCAATGGTACTCCTTTGTATGTATCAGTTTCCAGTGGTTGAACTGCAGCCAAAACAGTCTGTAACTGAAGAAGAGCTGAGTGGGTCCTCAGTGATGGATGTACCAGCAGATATCTCAGTCCTATTGTAGTCAAACACAGAGCGCTGAGAACAATGGCAGGTTTTGAAATGTGAGGGAAAAGTTGAGTACTGGAGCAAACCATAGATGAGGAAAGCAAATGAGCTGTAGGAAGCTCTCTAACGTGACTTCTCCTTGTGAACAGAATATAATATAGTAGGAGCAGTGGTCACCACCACTGAAACCTAAGCCCCATTCATCACTTGGGAGTCCAGGCACTAAGCCCGGGACAACTGATAACTCAGGCATGAGGCCTAGGGCCAATTATATTGTGTCCAGTAAGCCCAGGGAAATAAAACCCAAGGGCATTGGTAGTACGAGGTTATGCCCAAGAGCTACCTGAAGTACGGACATTAGGCCAGAGGGGTATGCTTAAGTGCTAGGTCATTTGCCTAAATGGTTAATAGCATGGAGGTTTTGTTGGTCCACACACCATGTAAGATATTGGGGTTGATGCTGAGGTAGTGGATCCCACACCGCTTTAGCGGCATATATGAGAATTCATAATCATCAGTGTGTAATAGCACCTTTACTTGACCTATATCATTCCACACCTTCCATTGTCTATCTCTTCAGGTGAAAATGTGCAAAAGTAGAAGAATTGCACTTTTCTTCATAATCACATAGACATGATCCCACTTTCTGGGATTGCACGGTTTCTTGCACTGTACACTAAACAAGCTTGTGTATGTCCTGCTTGGCATCAGGCAATTTGTTTGTAATCTGTGCAGGTACAGTATATACTGTTGCATACTGTGCAAAGTACACTGCTTATTTTCTTTGTAGATGATACAAAGGGATTGAAATCAAAAATCTACAGTATATATATATATTTTTTCATTATTTGGGGGATCTTTGTGAGAAAATGATTTGTGATCAGCTGTAGAGAGCAGACTTTATGGCTGCTTAGATGGAATATGTCAAGGGAAAATAAATCTCATGATATGAGAGCAAACAAGTACTTTGGTACAGAGCTGATTTACAGGACTAAGTTATCATATTTCTGACAATTTTATTCAGAGAAATGTGCACGTGTAAGAGATGTGAACTATAATAAATTGTACAAGATGCATAAGTGCAACAATTTAGAGTATTTAACTGCCTCTGTATATTTTCCTTTTAGCAAAAATACATATGTAAGATCAATTACTTTTCTTATCTGTCAACATAACATAAAGATGCATGTGCAGAAGGCAGGTTTTCATGAATCCTTATGAAAGTGAATTAGATTTGATATACAGTAGTGTGTGTGTTGATAAGATTCTGAGTTTCAGTTAAAGCCTTTGGAAACTGTTAAAGTGTAGGCAGAAAAGCAACTGCAACAGTGCCAATAACAGAATAAAGGTGGTCATTCCGAGTTGATCACTCGTTATTTTTTTTTTGCAACGGAGCGATTAGTCGCTAATGCGCATGCGCAATGTCCGCAGTGCGACTGCACCAAGTAAATTTGCTATTAAGTTAGGTATTTTACTCATTACGAGGTTTTTTCTTTGTTCTGGTAATCGTAGTGTGATTGACAGGAAGTGGGTGTTTCTGGGCGGAAACTGGCCATTTTATGGGTGTGTGTGAAAAAACGCTGCCGTTTCTGGGAAAAACGCGGGAGTGGCTGGAGAAACGGGGGAGTGTCTGGGTGAACGCTGGGTGTGTTTGTGACGTCAAACCAGGAACGAAACTGACTGAACTGATCGCAGTGGCAGAGTAAGTCTGGAGCTACTCAGAAACTGCTAAGAACTGTCTATTCGCAAATCTGCTAATCTTTCGTTCGCAAATCTACTATGCTAAGATTCACTCCCAGTAGGCGGCGGCTTAGCGTGTGCAAAGCTGCTAAAAGCAGCTAGCGAGCGATCAACTCGGAATGACCACCAAAGTTAGGTACACACCTACAGTATATAATCACTGGACAGGTCATTAGATTCCTGACCAATCCATGAGATACTGTGGAAGGAAAATCAGAGTATCCAGAGGAAGCCCACACAAGCACAGGGAGAATATACAATGTCCACACAGTTAAGGCCATGGTGGAAATTGAACCCAATTTGACCTCAGTGCCGTATTGCAGTAATACTAACCATTATACCGTTCGGGCTTCCAAATATGTGATGATGCAATATAAAACAAAATTTAAATGTGTGTACACTCTTTTTTTTCAACATTAAGTTTTTATTTATGATAAAGCATCAAAACAAGGATACAGTAAAGACAAAAGAAAACAGGATAATAGTGGGGCAAAAAACTGTCCAATGCTTTTGCTGATGCTCCCTCAAAAGCTTATAAAAAAATCTGTAGAGTGTGTATGGAGTCACAATCTTTTCAGTAGATATTTTAGACAGATAAGTTTTGTGGCTCACAAGTTAAGCAGGGTACACACCTGTTAGATCTCAGCTGATTGGAAAAAATGCTCACGATCAGCAGGGCTGTGTGTGTATCCAGCTGTAATCCCTGTGATCTCCTTTGAGATGGGGGCAGCAGCAGGGGAGTAGGGCTCCAGTATGGGAGTCGGGAGAGATGTTACCTCCCGGCAGTGACGTGCGGTGGGGTGTGGCAGGTGAGGCAGAGCTTTTCCTGTCATACTTACGTTTGTATCAGAGTTTTGATTGTATAAAGTATATGAAAAATACAAAGAATATGTTTGAAATATCTTCTTTGCATGATTCTAATCATTTTTATAGGCAAAACTCTGGAGTAAAAAGTCTATGGCAAGTGAGGCAGTGCCTCACCTGTTTATCATTTCCACACATCTCTGATCAAAACTCACCAAATTTCCAGGAGCTTATACTGCTGCACCTGTGTATAATGCCCAGATGTACCCTTTGGCTCATATTTTGTGTGTAAATCTGGATCTAGTGCTAGCTAGTGCCTCTTTAGCCTTTTATCTCACTGCACGTCCCTGCCTCCCGATACCAACCATTGCAGGAGCGCTATAAGCCATTTATCAGCTAACACTCCTGCATTGGTGCTGCATACAAACCTATACAATCAATACCGTGCACCAGATATTGGGAGAATGAGCCAACGATTGTATAGGTGTGCAAAGTTTCGTACACATGAATCGGCACTTTGATCTAGAGATGTGTGCCGGACCATTTTTACTGGTTTTGGATCAAATTCATTATCCAGTTTTGGTTTTGGATATCGGTTGTGATTTCATTTTTAGTTTTGTTTTTGGATATTTTCCCCAAAATTGGCAAAAAAAGCTGAAATCACATAATTTGGGACTTTTTTGTTCATAGAGTATTATTAACCTTAATAACATTGATTTCCACTCATTTCCAGTAAATTTTGATAATCTCACAGCTCACAATATTGTTTTAATCCGCTTCAGTCCAAAGGATGCAGCGAGTTGGCTGGTTACTAAGCGACAGAGCAACGGGACAAACACATGGCGGTTTATAGCACATCTAAGAAACATTGCCACATGGCAGTGGAAAAAATGAAAAGTTGTGCAAGATGGAATTTTCCTTGAATAAAGTCCCCTGCAATACATTGTACTGGGGTGCAGTGTGCAGAACAGTACAAATTATACAACAATATTTTTTTTCCAAACTGGCCACTTGGCCCACACTGTGTGTAGTCAGACCACTATTCTGCACACGTACTTGCGTACAAAAGTGTACTGGGGTGCAGTGCACAGTACAAACAAATACAACCATTTTTAATTACATTTTTTTAAACCTGCAGCTCGGCTAGCACTGTGTGGAGTCAGTGCATGTGCACTGGGTTACTACAGTGTATTGGGGTGCAGTGCACAACACAAATACAACAATTTGACCAGCAGAGGCACTTCACAGAAGCTCTATGCTTGTAAGAAGTGCCCTGCAAAATTCACACAACAAAATGAAACATCTTTATATTGTGATAGTTCTGAAACATCTACCCCAGCGGAAATTCTACAGGATCACATTCCTACATGGTTGGTTCAACTGCCTGGGGTCATGTCTGATCTGTCAGCGGAATTGGCAGCTTCTTGTAAGGATAGAGAAACATCCAGATCCCAGTCAGAAGAGGGGTTACGGAGACAGCAACCCAGTAGCTTAGTGAGCTAATGCTGTGTATTGATGAGGTTGGACAACTAGCTCCTTTTCCACACAGACAGTCTCAAAAAAGAGACAATTACCAACGGTTTTACAGTCTGATGACTCAGACACTGAAGATTTGCAGCCTTTAGAGGAGGGAGAGGTTACCCAAGACTCAGACACTGAATTAATTCAGGATGACACGGAAATTGAATCAGAGGGTTTAGATGCACTTATACAGGCAGTGCATCAGGTTTTGTAGATTATGGATTCAGATCCGACTCCACCGCAGCCTTCCTTTTTTGATAAGAAACAAAGGAATGCTATTTTTTTTCCTGTTTCTGCAGAAATAGATTATCATTTTATTCTGGCGTGGAAGCATCCTGATAAAAAATGTCAAGTTACACGCAGGCTTTTACTTGCTTATCCTTTTCCAGAGGAAAATAGAGTTAAGTGGGAGAACTCTCCACTGGTAGATCCCTCTCTATCCAGATTATCAAAAAAGACTATCCTACCGGTAGCTAGTGCTACAGTACCTCATTAAAGGAACATGCAAATCGCAGGATGGAAAATACTTTAAAGTCCATCTATTCAGCAGCAAGGGTACTTCTTCACCCTATCCTGGTGGGTCTTTGGGTTAACAAGGCTATAGAGGCCTGGGCAGAACGATTGGTGGCAGGTTTACACTCTGGTCTCTGGGGAAGCATCCAGGAATGCATGAACCATTGCATCCAGGATATCCGCTTTGTTGAATTCAGCACGACGAGTGCTCTGGCTTAGGCACTGGCAAGCTGATGCAGAATCTAAAAAGGCAGTGGAGGCAATACAATTTAATGGCGAGTTCCTGTTTGGGTTTGATCAAGAATGGGATACTATGATTTCCAAAGCCACGGGAGGTAAGATGACGTATCTTCCTTCTGAAGCTCCAGCTCCCAGGAAGACTTATTCTGGACCGTCTTTCCGGTCCTTTCGATTTCCGTCAAAATTCAGAGGACATACCAGAGGCGTATCCACCTCTTTCAGAGGTAACAGAGCTGCAACCACAACAACCTTGCAATCGGACCCTAAACCTACCACTAAGCCCACCACATGACGGGCCCACTCCCTCCTGGGGGATCCCAGAGTGGGAGCTCGTTTGCTGAATTTCAAACAAGTTTGGTCAGAAACCTGTACAGATGCCTGGATAAGACACATCATTACACAGGGCTACAAACTCAATTTTCAGTTCAAACCTCCTCCAAGATTTTTTACAATGGGTTTCCCTTCTCCAGGCAATACAAAGACTCCAGGGGAAAGGTGTCATAGTTCCAGTACCTTTCCACCAGCAAAAACAGGGATTTATTCCAGTTTATTTGTGGTTCCAAAGCCGGATGGCTCGGTAAGACCCATTCTGAATTTGAAAAATTTCAATACTTTTTTGAGAATATTCAAATTCAAGATGGAGTCACTGCACTCGGTTATAACTGGTCTAAAAGCAGGGGACTTTATAGTGTCAATGGACATCTGAAATGCCTACCTTCGTGCACCGATTTGGTCTCCTCATCAGAGTTTTCTCCGGTTTGCGGTCAGAGATTTACATTTTCAATTCCAAGCCTTACCTTTCGGTCTTTCTTTAGCACCTCACGTTTATACAAAGGCAATGGCAGTGATGATGGCGCAATTGTGCTCTCAAGGGGTGAATATTGTTCCCTACTTAGACGATCTACTCCTAAAGGCGCAGTCAGAGGAAAAATTAGTGAACTATATGAAAATAGCCCAAACTTTTCTCATAAGATACGGATGGATCGTAAATGTCCAGAAGTCTCAGTTACAACCAATACAGTGAATTCATTTCCTAGGAATGATCATTTACACTGTGCTTCAGAAAAAATTCTACCTCAGGACAAGATACAGTCCATTCAGGAGTTAGTTTGTCTGGTTTTACAACATCGCAGAGTATCAATTCATCTGTGCATATGACTACTACGTAAGATGGTAGCATCCTTTAAGGTGGTACAATACGGCAGATTCCACTCCAGGCCATTTCAATTAGATCTCCTTTCCCAATGGTCAGGTTTACATCTTTTCATGCATCAGATAGTTCAGCAACACCCCAAGACGCGTCTGTCATTGCTTTGGTGGCTGAACACGGCAAATCTATCCAGAGGCAGGAACTTTGTTCTCACAGATTGGGTCCTTCTCACGACGAGATAACTAAGATAATAAATGGCAGAACAACTGTGGTCATTGACATATGTTAAAGCATAGTTGGTGATTTAATTCATGAGTGCAGGTGAGTGGGATTTGTATGGAGGTTTTCAAATAAAGTTATTTCTTTTTAAAACATTTAATTTTCACTGTTTGTAATGTTTACTGGAATGCCCATATTACATGTATCACAGTGGTGGAATACTATACTTGATAACAATATTGTCTGGAAATGCAGGCACTGGTTGCTTAGTTTGGGTTCTGGGCTAAGCATCTTTTCACTGGATTGTAGTTGGCATCCCACAATCAGGATGCCGGCAGTCAGAAGACTGTCATTGGAGTACCGACACTGCTTAGATTCCCGACATCACAATCCCAAAAGTAGGTATGAGGAAGGTTAGCCATGTAAAATAAATGCTACAGGTAACACAAATTAAACTAATGCTGGTTTAAGCAATGTTTAGAAGAAAAAGCCAAAATGCATGTTTAAGTATATCCATGTTTGGCCACAGGTGACTTTATTAGTACCTCAGTAAATTGGATTTTTTTCCAATTCATTTTCATATATTTTAATCCTGTTTTAAATCTCGTAGTAATCTACCTTCATATTTAAATTGACCATTCAGTGTATCAAATAGTAGTCTGTAATCAGTTTCTGTATATAATAAATGACAGGATTGCTGTGGCATTCAAATGATCAAATAATACTAGAACTGTACTGTGTATTATTTATATCTGCCAGTTTACAATCTTTAACATGAAAACATTGATTATACCCAGGCTCATTTATATCACAAGGTCTTTTGTACAAGGTAGCAAGAGAATTCCCTTTCCTGTATTTAAAAAAACAAAATTATTAAATAATAATAATAATAATAATAATAATAATGTGTAAAATAAAATAATAATGAAAGTGTAAAAGAATTTTTGTTTCTTACTGGGAACTTGAACAGTGGTGAATATAGGGATGCTACTCATCATGTATAATCCAGGATTGTCTCGGAATTGAAAGGAACATGCTATGTCCTGTATTAAATCAATATGTGACATAGTCTGTCATGTTTTTAGGTCTGCTTTGTGTATTTTGTGGTTTGGGGACATGAGGGACACAGTGATATGTGTATGTTCTATCATCGGAGTGCCACAGCACAGGTGCTGTCTGATGATATGCTCTCTCCTTATCACTTTTCCTCCCAAGGTTGCAGTAATGTTGGATGCTGCTTCTGGTTGAGGTACTTTTTGCATAATGACAGCACGGTGTTGGTGGCTTCTGTCCATGTTCTGAGATCCACTCACTGAGCCTGGTTAATCATAGTGACGTGCGGTGAGGTCAATGGCTGTGGAGGCACTCAACACTGTAGGTGGGGCAATGATGCAATGAGTGAATGAGAGATAGTGAGAGAGGGGGTGGCTGGAGGATAGCGTTACATAGAAACATAGAATTTGATGGCAGATAAGAACCACTTGGCCCATCTAGTCTGAACCTTTTTTTTTTCTTTACATTATTTTTTTCTCTAACCTTGTTTGATCCTTATTTATTTGTAAGAATATCCTTATGTCTAACCCATGCATGTTTAAATTGCTCCACTGTCTTAGCCTCTACCACCTCTGATGGGAGGCTATTCCATTTGTCCACTACACTTTCTGTGAAGTAATTTTTCCTAAAATTTTCCCTGAACCTCCCCCCTCCAGTCTCAGTGCATGTCCTCATGTCCCATTGCTTCTCTTCATTTGGAGAATGTTTCCCTCCTGGACATTATTAAAACCCTTGATATATTTGAAAGTTTCTATCATGTCTCCCCTTTCCCTTCTCTGCTATAAACTATACATATTGAGATTTCTTAGTCTTTCTGGGTATGTTTTGTGATGTAGGCCACGCACCATTTTAGTTGCCCTTCTTTGTACAGTTTCTAATGTATTAATATCCTTTTGAAGATATGGCCTCCAGAATTGAACACAGTATTCTAGATGAGGCCGTACCAATGACCTATACAGTGGCATTATTCTTTCTTTCTGCTGCTGATTCCTCTCCTTATGCAGCCAAGCATCTGACTAGCCTTCCTCATTGCTTTGTTACATTGCTTACCTGCCTTTAAGTCACCTGAAATAGTGACTCCTAGATCCCTTTCCTCCTCATTAGTTTCCAGTATAGTGCAATTAATACTATATTTAGCCTTTGGATTTTTGAGACCCAAGTGCATGATTTTGCATTTTTTGGCATTAAACTGTAATTGCCACACTCTTGACCATTCCACTAGTCTACCTAGATCCTCAATCATTTGTTTTACCCCACCTGGTGTGTCTACACTTTTGCATACCTTTGTATCATCTGCAAAAAGGCATGCTTTCCCTTTAATGCCATTTGCAATGTCACCAATGAAGATATTAAAAAGCACTGGTCCAAGTACAGATCCCTGGGGTACTCCACTGGTAACATTTCCCTCCTGTGAATGCACTCCATTTACCACAACTCTCTGTTTTCTATCCTTCAACCAAGATTTTATCCATTCAATAATCCTAATATCCAATCCCAAACTTTCAAGTTTATTTAGTAGTCTGCTATGTGGAACAGTGTCAAAAGCCTTACTAAAGTCTAGATAAACTATATCAATGGATCCACCTTTATCCATCACTTTAGTCACACAGTCAAAAAGGTCAATAAAACTTGTTTGACATGATCTCCCCCAGTGAATCCATGCTGTTTGGGATCATGTAATTTGCTGGATTTGAGATAATCTACAACTCTTTATTTTAAGAGTGTTTCCATCAATTTCCTGACTACTGATGTAAGACTCACTGGTCTGTAGTGGTTTGCCTCTTCCTTGATTCCACTTTTGTGCAGTGGGACTACGTTTGCTCTTTCTCCAGTCCTCTTGAATTACTCCTGTAGCTAATGACTGCTTGAATAATTCTGTCAATGGTTCTACCAGCACCTCTTTAAGTTCTTTTAGTATCCTTGGATGTATCCCATTTTGCCCCATAGATTTGTCCACTTTCAGCTTTGAGAGTTCTGTTAGGACCTGCTCCTCTGTAAATGCACTTGTTTAATTTTCCTGAATATCCCTGCAACTTAACTGTGGCCCCTTCCCCTCTCTTTCAGTAGTAAATACTGAGCAAAAATAATTATTAAGATGATCTGCTATTACATTGTCTCCCTCAACAAAACTCTCAGTCTCTGTCTTTAGTTTTATTATTCTGCCTTTTGTTTTTCTCCTTTCGCTTATATACCTAAAAAAAGTTTTGCATCCTTTACCCACTGACTGGGCCATTTTCTCCTCAGCTTGTGCCTTTGCACATATGATTACCTTCTTAGTCTCCTTCTATCTAACAATATATATCTCTTTGTCTTCATTATTTTGTGACTGCTTATATTTCCTAAAAGACATTTTTTTTGCTTTCACAATATTTGCTACTTCTTTTGCAAACCACACTGTCTTCCTTTTCCTTTTGTTTTTCCTAACACTTTTGATACAAAGATATGTTGCCTTTAATATTGCACATTTTAATGTTTCCCACCTCTCCTGCACTGCTTCCAAATTCCTCCACTCTGCCAAAGAATCGCTTACACATTTTCTCATCCCTACAAAATCAGCCTTCCTAAAATCCAACACCTTTTTTGTGTGTGGGATGAGTCAGTCTCTGTCTTTATGCTGAACCATACTGTTAGAGAATAGACAATGAGAGTGCGGTCACATAGGGAGAGGAATAGAGGCAGAGAGAGGCGACTAGGGGAGGTAATATAGAGGGTTTCAAAAACAGTACAGTGACAGAGCAGTCACAAAGGGAGAGGGGCAGAGATAGGTGCAAGTGGAGAGACTAAAGGGAGCTGTGGCTGTGGGGTAATAGAGTCAGAGACAGGACAGTAAGGGTGATATTCAATTGATATATCGCGCCTGGTCACACCATTCTGTAATGAAACAAAGTGAGTGGGAGTGTAGCTACCCTCTGCTTCCTGATCATCACTGTGTCATCATCACTGACTGCATGTCCCTGGTTAATCATCATTCTGTAATGAGACAAAGTAAGTGGGAGTGTAACTACCCTCTGCTTCCTCATCGTCACTGTGTCCACTCTGCCGCAGTGTTCAGTGCCCGATATACCCCAGCATGTTCACCATCTCTGGTCATACCTGTCTATTTAATTGTCCAGCACCTCTACCAGTGGCCTCAGTTTGCTCTCCTACCTGGATAGCAAGGCAGAGGACTGGTAATCCTGCTCTTGCTGGCAATTTGTAGTGTACCAGATAACAGCAGGTTAGCCTATTATGGTTGGGTTCCCTGCAGTCTGTGCCACTTTCCACACATGAGAGGAGATGGCAGACTGGGGCTGGGATGCAGAAGGTGCTGGGTGGCAGTGACCAATAACTGTCAATACTGCAGGGAGATGGGAACACATGTGGGGTAATAGAGATGGAACACTGCAGTCTGTTCCCATTTGCAGTGTGTGGCACAGTGCTTAATATTTTGCTTTGTATTTTGCCAGAATATACAGTATGTGGGTGGGTTGTGGCACCCCTAATGGTTATTTATCAACAAATTGTATTGCTGATCACTTGTATATAATAAATGGTTGTATAAATTGCATTAATGAGTGTTGGCTGTATTCGACTATACATACACTGCTCAAAAAAATAAAGGGAACACTAAAATAACACATCCTAGATCTGAATGAATTAAATATTCTTCTTAAATACTTTGTTCTTTACATAGTTGAATGTGCTGACAACAAAATCACACAAAAATGATCAATGAAAATCAAATTAATTAACCCATGGAGGTCTGGATTTGGAGTCACACTCAAAATGAAAGTGGAAAAACACACTACAGGCTGATCCAACTTTGATGTGATGTCCTTAAAACAAGTCAAAATGAGGCTCAGTAGTGTGTGTGGCCTCCACGTGCCTGTATGACCTCCCTACAATGCCTGGGCATGCTCCTGATGAGGTGGCGGATGGTCTCCTAAGGGATCTCCTCCCAGACCTGGACTAAAGCATCCGCCAACTCCTGGACAGTCTGTGGTGCAACGTGGCATTGGTGGATGGAGCGAGACATGATGTCCCAGATGTGCTCAATTGGATTCAGGTCTGGGGAACGGGCGGGCCGGTCCATAGCATCAATGCCTTCGTCTTGCAGTAACTGCTGACACACTCCAGCCACATGAGGTCTAGCACTGTCTTGCATTAGGAGGAACCCAGGGCCAACCGCACCAGCATATGGTCTCACAAGGGGTCTGAGGATCTCATCTCGGTACCTAATGGCAGTCAGGCTACCTCTGGGGGGCACATGGAGGGATGTGCGGCCCCCCAAAGAAATGCTACCCCGCACCATTACTGACCCATTGCCAAACCGGTCATGCTGGAGGATGTTGCAGGCAGCAGAACATTCTCCTTGGCATCTCCAGACTCTGTCACATCTGTCACATGTGCTCAGTGAGAACCTGCTTTCATCTGTGAAGAGCACAGGGCACCAGGGGCGAATTTGCCAATCTTGGTGTTCCCTGGGAAATGCCAAACGTCCTGCACGGCGTTGGGCTGTAAGCACAACCCCCACCTGTGGACATCAGGCCCTCATACCACCCTCATGGAGTCTGTTTCTGATCAATTGAGTAGACACATGCACATTTGTGGCTTGCTGGAGGTCATTTTGCAGGGCTCTGGCAGTGCTCCTCCTGTTCAAAGGTGGAGGTAGCGGTCCTGCTGCTGCCTTGTTGCCCTCCACGTCTCCTGATGTACTGGCCTGTCTCCTGGTAGCGCCTTCATGCTCTGTACACTACGCTGACAGACACAGCAAGCTTTCTTGCCACAGCTCACATTGATGTGCCATCCTGGATGAGCTGCACTACCTGAGCCACTTGTGTGGGTTGTAGACTCCGTCTCATGCTGCCACTAGAGTGAAAGCACCGCCAGCTTCCAAAAGTGACCAAAACATCAGCCAGAAAGCATAGGAGCTGAGAAGTGGTCTGTGGTCACCACCTGCAGAACAACTCCTTTATTGGGGGTGTCTTGCTAATTGCCTATAATTCCCACCTGTTGTCTATTCCATTTGCACAACAGCATGTGAAATTGATTATCAATCAGTGTTGCTTCTCAAGTGGACAGTTTGATTTCACAGAAGTGGGATTGACTTGGAGTTACATTGTGTTGTTTAAGTGTTCCCTTTATTTGTTCCCTTTATTTTTTTTGAGCAGTGTATATTTTTTTACAAGTCATGGGCCAAAAATTATTTTTTCACATTTTCAAGAAAAAAGTGAAATAAAATGAGGTATTACAGATGCCTCTGAATTGCAGTTCAATTCATCTATACCTTGAAAATTACTTCATTGACTTCAATTACTTCTCTTTCCTGAGTCTTCCAATGACAGCAGTTTCCACTTAGAAAAAAATGGAAAATAGAAGAACTGATAAGACATTTTCTTCTTGAAATAGTCATTGCAAATGTGACAGTAAGGGAACATGAATACTGTATAAGTGGTGATCGAAGTATATCTGAATATTTTACTTTGATAAGGTATTTGAAAAAAATGTAAAGCAAATATAAACAAAGCACACTGCAATGTTTTTATTTTGAAGAGCTATATGATGAATGATCTAATTCAATTTACAGAACCCAAATGCAAAACATAACATTCAACTGCTGCGTCCTTATTGCATGAAAAAAATCCTGTCTCACAGTTCAGTAATGTGACTGTGGGATCCAATTGAAGCCATTTTGTTAGCTCCAATTTAAACTGTTTTCAATAATGTTTAAAATAAATATGTTTTAAATAAAATTATGTGACCGGATAACCTCACTTGCCTGGCAATCACAGGTTTATTCTATGTTGAGTAAGATACTCATCCTTGAGCAAACTAAGTGGGCTTACTTCACCACTCCTAGGGATTCCCTCTCACTGTCAGTAGCCACCTGTTACTGACTCTTCCCACAGTGCTGTGGGAGGGTAACTTGCTGCCACCAACAAGCTCCTATACTGGCACCTGGAACCACTTCTCCCAGGCTACTATAATCAGCACCTAGATGCACTTACTTCTGGGTATGTGTGATCATGCTGCTGCAAAACCTCCTGGTTGGTGTTGGCTAACTCCCACTGGTCCATTACTATACTTTGAGATTCTGTGTTCAACCCAGAGCAGCCATTGGTTGGCATCAACAATCTTGACACTTATAATGACTGTTGACATATCATACCACACCCTAGCCAGAGAATGTAATAGCATTTTGTGCTATTCTGGTAGTCACAGGATATGGGCCCTCATTCCGTGTTGATCGCTCGCTAGCTACTTTTAGCAGCCATGCAAACGCATAGTCGCCACCCACGGGGAAGTGTATTTTCGCTTTGCAAGAGTGCAAATGCCTGTGCAGCCGAGCGGTACAAAAACATTTTGTGCAAAACAAGACCAGCCCTGTAGTTACTTATTCTATGCGATGATTGCTGCGACAAAGGTCCCGGAATTGACGTCAGATACCCGTCCTGCAAATGCATGGACACGTCTGTGTTTTTCCAAACACTCCAAAAAAATGGTTAGTTGACACCCATACACTCCCACTTCCAGTCAATCTCCTTGCGATCGCCCTTGCGAATGGGATCGTTGCTAGAAGCAGTGCAAAACAATGATGCTCTTTGTACCCGTATGCCGCATGTGCGCATTGCGGCTCATACGCATGCAGAGTTTTGCCATTTTTTTAAATGATCGCTATGCAGCGAACAATGGCAGCTAGCGATCAACTCGAAATGAGGGCCATAAATAGATGCAGACAACTGGAAGGAAATAGATATTTCTTTACCTCTAAATACGTGTCCTGACAAGAAGAGTATACACGGCAAGCAAATGTCTTTCTAAAGTACTGTATGTTCCTCCAGATCTTCAGAATATTTAAGATGTATGCACATTTTGCAGAGCCTTTTACATAGTAAGAAGACTCAATACAACAGGTTGTAATTTCACCCATATACTTCTAAAACTAGTACGCCAATCAGGAAACTTGTATTTTTCAATATTGGTCACACAGAATCAAATTACCTAAGTGGATTAAACACTAATAGAATTACAATTTTTCTTCAACTATCAGAAATCCTAAACCAGCAATTGTGTTTTCCCCCAATTTACTTGCTGTCTACTGTGAAAAACAAAGTAGACCTGCTGGTGTTCATTTAATTGAAAGTGCTTTATGGTAACATTAGACCTTTGCTGATCTCAGAATACAGTTATTAACATTAACACTTCCTACAGTATGTGAGACTGTCCCAAGTGCAATCTGTCCCCAAATGGCAAAGCCTTATAAATCAAATATACTAAAACGTTTATACAAATGTGCAGTCCGTAATTTGCTAAAATGCATTAAAAACATTTCCAACATTTTTAAATATTTTCAAAGCAATATTGCTCTAGTCCTGGTGTTCAATGTTGAGAGCTAATTTCCTTGTTGGTGTCCCACAGGACATCTCAGTGGCGCCAGCTGAGACAGATATTACATACTATATCATTACATATGCAGTCCACACTTAGGGGGTAATTCAGACCTGATCGTAGCAGCAAATTTGTTAGCAGTTGGGCAAAACCATGTGCACTGCAGGGGGTGCAGATATAACATTTGCAGAGAGAGTTATATTTGGGTGGGTTATTTTGTTTCTGTGTTAGGTAAATACTGTCTGCTTTACTTTTACACTGCGATATAGATTTCAGTTTGACCACACCCCACCCAAATCTAACTCTCTCTGCACTCTGAATTACCCCCAAAGCCCGCTGATAAGGGAGGGGGGGGGGGAGTGGTAGTGATGGATAAAGAAAAATATATACACATTTCCGCCCATAGTGGAACCTAGACATATATGTCATATCCGCCAGTACTTAGCAATAATTAGTGAGCTTTACACATTTTATGTATCATTTCAAATAAGGATTTTTAGAGCATATATGTGATAGAGATGTTGAGAAGCTTGTTAATTATAGTGTAAGTGAAGTTAGGGGAGTTTTAAAGGTAAACTCATTTACTGGGAAACGGATACTTCCGGTTTCCAACTTCTGGTTGTGGGGTATAAATATAATCCCCAGGAATGGGTCACCTATCCTTGACAAAGACGCATTGGAAACTGGGACCATTGGATTATGTGCACCTGACAGCAATATCAGGTCTGTTACCAGTGTGAGTGTAATGGGCCCTACAGACGGGTGGTCTTCTGTATACCGGCGGTCGGGCTCCCGGCGCTCAGTATACCGACGCCGGGAGCCCGACAGCCGGCATACCAACACTTATTTTCCCTCCTGGGGGTCCACGACCCCCATAGAGGGAGAATAAAATAGTGTGGCGCGCGTAGCGCGCCACCGTGCCCGTAGCGTGGCGAGCGCAGCGAGCCCGCAAGGGGCTCATTTGCGCTCGCCACACTGTCGGTAAGCCGGCGGTCGGGCTCCCGGCGCCGGTATGCTGGTCACCGGGAGCCCGACCGCCGGCCAGCCGTAGTGAACCCCTACAGACATGCCAATCCGCCGCCGAGCTGCCCGACGGCGGATACGGCCGACGAGCGACCCGGCGGCGGGGGGGCAGTGATGGGGGGAGTGAAGTTTCTTCACTCCCCCCGTCACGCGGCTCCATTGAATTGCAGGCAAATATGGATGAGATCGTCCATATTGGCCTGCATGCACAGCCGACGGGGGACCAGCGATGAACGAGCGCGGGGCCGCGCATCGTTCATCGCTGGAGCCTCCACACTGAAAGATATGAACGAGTTCTCGTTCATTTATGAACGAGATCGTTCATATCTTTCAAAAAAATCGGCATGTGTGTAGGGCCTATAAGACTATCCCGGGACTCCACTCAAAGCAATATTGCTCTAGTCCTGGTGTTCAGTGTTGAGAGCTAATTTCCTTGTTGGTGTCCCACAGGACATCTCAGTGACTTCAGACCTGATCGTAGCAGCAATTTGTTAGCAATTGGGCAAAACCATGTGCACTGCAGGGGGGGGGGGGGGCAGATATAACATGTGCAGAGAGAGTTAGATTTGGGAGGGGCGTTTTCAAACTGAAATCTAAATTGCAGTGTAATTATAAAGCAGCTAGTATTTACTCTGCACAGAAACATAATAACCCACCCAAATCTACCTCTCTCGGCAAATGTTATATCTGCCACACCTGCACTGCCCATGGGGGTGATTCCGAGTTGATTGCACGTAGCAACGCTTGTGCAGCCCTGCTATGCTAAAAAAGTTTAAAGTAAAAAAAGACCAGGGTCAGACCTACTTACCCTGTGCGAATGATCCAGCGACGAAAGGTCCCAGTCCTGACGTCAGACATCCGCCCTCCATACGCCTGGATCCACCTGCGTTGGACTCACCACGCCTGGAAAATGGTGAGTATCCGCCCCGGACCGCCTCCCACCTTTCCGTCTTCTTGCGATCGCCGCTGCGATCACATTTCTCGCTGGCGGCATCGTTGCCCGGTGACGATCGTCACCAGACAATGATGCGTGTGTGCAATGTGTCCACCGGGTCGCATTTCCGACCCGTTCACACCGCAGAGAAGAACCACTGCATGCGAACAGGTCAGAATGACCCTCATGGTTTTTCCCAACTGCTAACAAATTTGCTGCTACGGTCAGGTCTGAATTACCTCCTTAGAGCATGCTCGCTATATTTTCCTTTGATGGTGCAGCAGCATGAATGGCGGTGGTGATCTTTGCTGCATGCCTAAAGTTCCTAGCAACAATATATATTTATTCCGTTATGCTACTAAAAAATGCACTCTTTTAGAAAATTTATATTGAATCTACAAAATAAAAAATATAGTTATCACCACACACACACCTGGAGCTTAAAACTTGACTTAGTCATGAAACTGATGAACTCTGTAAATACATCTTTTGTTCCATATTCTTGTAATTACTCTTTTGCAGTATAAATACAATTGGGAAACGTAGTGAGCCAGTTTATGTTTTTTTAGCCAATATTATATACTATGGGGTAGAGCAATTCTTTCATTACTTTAATTCTCAGAAAATGTCTTTCTTACAGGGTCACCTCTCATCTGTACATATAGAATGTGGATTACTATTTATTTATAAAAGCAGTATAACACTTCGTAGAATATGTGACATAAATTGCCTGATATTTAGTCATAAAAGAAATATAAGCAATGTTATACTGCCACACCTCCTGTCCACAGTCCAAGTACAGGACGGAAGCCGTTCCAACTAGCAGCTCTAGATAGTTTTGAATGAATTCATCCAAAAAGGGGGTGACTTCTGTGCTAGTTTAATCCAATGTAATATGTTCTATGTATTAACAGGAACAATTCAAATTAGTGGAATTAACCACTATTACTTTAATTACGTTAATTTTCAAAGTAAATACAGTGAAAAAATAATATAATCAAGTAAAAAAGTATATATAAAAAATGTATCAACAGGACTGCCATCAAAAATTGTGGGGTCTGGGACTGCCAGAATAGCTTAGTTACATTAGATAATGACCAGTGGCGTAACTACTGCCCCCGCAGTCCTCGCGGTGGCTTGGGGGCGAGGGGCTGCGGGGGCGCCACTGATTTACAGCAGACTGACATGCTGACGAGCGTCCGCATGTCAGTCTGCAGTCTCCTTCCATCCGCCGATTTTTGGAGGGACACGGAGGGCACACAGCGCGCCTCTCTGTGTCCCTCCTGCTGCATCATCTCCGGCGGCCGCGGGTCTAATAGGGGGAAGTGCCGTCCGTGAGCTCTAATTGGCTCACGAACCGGCACTTCCCCCTATTAGACCCGCGGCCGCCGGAGATGATGCAGCAGGAGGGACACAGGAGAGACGAGCTGTGCCCTCCGTGTCCCTCCAAAAAGCGACGGCGGGGGGGGGGGGGTAAATATCTGGCACTGGGGGCATATATGGCACGGGGGGGGGAGGGAGGAATATCTGGCACTGGGGCATTTCTGGCACTGGGGGGAATATCTGGCACTGGGGCATATATGGCACTGGGGGCATATATGGCACTGGGGGGGATATCTGGCACTGGGGGCATATATGGCACGGGGGGCATATATGGCACTGGGGGGAATATCTGGCACTGGGGGCATATATGGCACTGGGGGGGATATCTGGCACTGGGGCATATATGGCACTGGGGGGAATATCTGGCACTGGGGGGAATATCTGGCACTGGGGGGGGATATCTGGCACTGGGGCATATATGGCACTGGGGGGGGAATATCTGGCACTGGGGGCATATATGGCACTGGGGGGGAATATCTGGCACTGGGGGCATATCTGGCACTGGGGGGGAATATCTGGTACTGGGGGGGGATATCTGGCACTGGGGCATATATGGCACTGGGGGAGGAATATCTGGCACTGGGGGCATATATGGCACTGGGGGGGAATATCTGGCACTGGGGGCATATCTGGCACTGGGGGGGAATATCTGGCACTGGGGGAATATCTGGTACTGGGGGGGGATATCTGGCACTGGGGCATATATGGCATTGGGGGGGAATATCTGGCACTGGGGGCATATATGGCACGGGGGGCATATATGGCACTGGGGGGAATATCTGGCACTGGGGGCATATATGGCACTGGGGGGGGGGATATCTGGCACTGGGGCATACATGGCACTGGGGGGAATATCTGGCACTGGGGGGAATATCTGACACTGGGGGGGGATATCTGGCACTGGGGCATATATGGCACTGGGGGGGGAATATCTGACACTGGGGGCATATATGGCACTGGGGGGGAATATCTGGCACTGGGGGCATATCTGGCACTGGGGGGGAATATCTGGCACTGGGGGAATGTCTGGTACTGGGGGGGGATATCTGGCACCGGGGCATATATGGCACTGGGGGGGAATATCTGGCACTGGGGGCATATATGGCACTGGGGGGGATATCTGTCACTGGGGGCATATATGGCACGGGGCGGCATATATGGCACTGGGGGGGAATATCTGGCACTGGGGGCATATATGGCACTGGGGGGGGGATATCTGGCACTGGGGCATATATGGCACTGGGGGGAATATCTGGCACTGGGGGGGATATCTGGCACTGGGGCATATATGGCACTGGGGGGGAATATCTGGCAATGGGGGCATATATGGCACTGGGGAGGAATATCTGGCACTGGGGGCATATATGGCACTGGGGGGGATATCTGGCACTGGGGGCATATATGGCACGGGGGGAATATCTGGCACTGGGGGGGAATATCTGGCACTGGGGGCATATATGGCACGGGGGGAATATCTGGCACTGGGGGGGAATATCTGGCACTGGGGACATATATGGCACTGGGGGCATATTTGGCACTGGGGGGGAATATATGGCACTGGGGGCATATGTGGCACTGGGGGGGAATATCTGGCACAGGGGGCATATGTGGCACTGGGGGGGTATATGTGTACCTGGCACATGGGGGACGATGACTATATTTGGCACTGGGGCATGTAAGTACCTGGCACCGTGGGGGAATATCTGGCACTGGGGACATATGTGGCACTGGGAGCACAGCCCTAGCAACAAGGACTACCTCCTAGCAACGAGCAAGACACCCAGTGCATGAAACACCTGGCAACGAGCATGACACCCAGTGCATGAAACACCTGGCAACGAGCATGACACCCAGTGCATGAAACCCCTGGCAACGAGCATGACACCCTGAGCATGAAAACCCCTGGCACCGTGCATGGAACCAAGAGCATGAAACCCCTGGCAATGAGCATGACACCCAGTGCATGAAACCCCTGACAACGAGCAGGTAATTGAAAAGTAATTAGAAGCCTTACTGTAGGACTTAATGTGTAATGGGCATTACGGTGTGTGGCATAATGTATCACGGACATTGCGGTGTGTGTCATAATGTGTCACAGGCATTACGGTGAATGGTATACTATATCGCGGGCATTGTGATATGTGGTATAATGTCTCAGGGTCATTGCAGTGTGTGGCATAATGTATCACGGACATTGCGGTGTGTGTCATAATGTGTCAGGCATTACGGTGTGTGGTATACTATATCACGGGCATTGTGGTATGTGGTATAATGTCTCAGGGTCATTGCAGTGTGGCATAATACATAACGGGCATTGCGATGTGTGGCATAGGGTATAACGGGCAGGGCATTGCGGTATGTGTCACAGGCATTACGGTGTATGGTATACTATATCACGGGCATTGTGGTATAATGTCTCAAGGTCATTGCAGTGTGTGGCATAATGTGTCACAGGCATTGTATGTGCTATAATGTATCGGGCATTGCAGTGTGTGGCATAATGTATCACGGACATTGCGGTGTGTGTCATAATGTGTCACAGACATTGTATGTGCTATAATGTATCAGGGGCATTGCAGTGTGTAACATAATGTATAACGGGCATTGCGATTCCTGTCATAATGTGTCACAGGCATTACGGTGTGTGGCATAATGTGTCACAGACATTACGGTGTGTGGCATAATGTGTCGGGGGCATTACAGTGTGTGCATATTGTGTCGTGCATTATTGTGTGCGGCATAATGTCTAAGGGCCATTGCAGTATGTGGCATAATGTATACTGGGCATTACTATAAGGAGGAAAAATGACAAATAATTTCACTTTCCTGTGGTGGCCAACGTATAGGCGTGCAGGTTGCAAAACTGGGGTATAAGGTAGTCTTTTCCTGCAATGCCATGCCCCTTTATGTGAAACCACGCCCACTCCAACAAAACCACGCCCCTTTTTGCCGCGCGCACATATTTATCCCTTTCTTGCTCCCAATTATGGAGCATGAAGGGGGGGGGGGGGGGGGCGCCGAAGAATTTTTTGGCTTGGGGGAGAAAAATTTCTAGTTACGCCACTGATAATGACTGTAGTTGAACATCACGTGTGTGGTTCCGCACAAGGATATAGGGACAAAAGCTCCTGGCAGAGCATGTGTCCAGTACCGACAATTTAATCAAATAATCTGTAGTTTACAGTCTATTGTGTTGTTGGTGGTGCTCCCAGAGTCAGTGACAGATATAGAGTTATACAAAGAAAAAAGAAAGACTCTTCGTTGGGGCACACTTGGAATGATAGATAAAACTTAACTTTTAATGGTGATCACTATAAAATAATATATTGTACAAGCGTAGAAACATATTTCCAATGGTTTAAAGTAAGGGGGTATCACACCCAAGGCTTGGAAGGCATAAAAACAATAATTATGGACTAAAGTAGGCCAAAGGTAAGAATGTTTTGAGAAATTTTCTAGCTTAAAAAAAATCACAATTTAGGTTCAAGTGAGCCAAGGTTAAAATATATTTTAATTATCATAAATAGTAAAACCAGTCAGCATAAGGGGCTAATGTACAGTAGTTCCCTGGTTACCTGACTGCTTTTCTCTTTTCTTTGTATAACTCTATTACATTAGATAATGCCATATTACGATGGTGTGAGCCATTATAGCCTATAGGCTATCGCATAATTTACTGGGAGAGGAATGTGGGTGCATCCACATGTGCAGTAGGGCGCCCATGGTCCTGAAGCACAAAGTAAAGTGATTGCTAATGTAATCACTTTACTTAACATATTCCAGGTAGCCACTGACCCTGGATATATTGTCCCTAGACTAGTTGAAATCTCTATAGATGTGGAGACCCCACAAAAAAAATGTGTTTCCACCTCCCTAGGCTAGGGGATGAAAGCCTAGGGCTACTCTCTGCTCCCCCATGGCTGTGGGTGCATAAGTAATTACTTATTAATAGTCATTTTAATACTGTTCTTTACAGGTGAACAAGTGCTAGCATGTTGGTGTATCAAGAGATCAGTAGATCACTCATTGAAACATTGTAAGTTAATGACAGTACACCCACACACAAAACCAAAAACAAGTTACATTTGATCACATAAAAACCCTACAACATCCCTTATTACCACTTTGTTACTTACACAGCCATGAAAACACATCTTGTTCAATTCATGTGGCATCCACGATCTTGCTAACCCCCCACAAATGATGCTACTGCTTTGTTCGAGAGCCATGGCATGACATTGTGGTAACTTGGGGACACTCTTCATAGAATGAATGGAGTAGTACTGATTGATTTGAGTTTGGGATCTAACAATTTTAGCAAACTTTCACTTTTTTTTACAGTAATTAGTCTTTTTTTTTGGATGAGTTTCCCCCTTTTTTGTCTGTATCTAAAGCTGACACATAGTAAATATGGAATTTTGTACTTCTAATGTAAAAAATATTGATGGGAATTCGATCATCAAAATTCTGTATTTATTGTGTATTCTCGTCGGTTTTAAACAAATATGATTTATGAAAGGAAATCACAATCAGGTGCTTCAATGGTTAAAAAACCACAAATATAATCTATTGCTGATATGAATAGCAGCTCTCATAGGGTAATCTGATAACCCAATTTAAACAAGCAAAAACTATAATATAGATATCTATAGTAAAAGAGAGCGCATATAAAGTTAGAAAATAACAAATTTATTGTTACTCTTTAAATTCAGTAGTGCCTAATTAGTATAGATACATTGTATTTATCAAAAACCACATTAGATAATGCCATATTATGATGGTGTGAGCCATTATAGCCTATAGGCTATCACATCATTTACCCGACATGGATATAGCAAACGCATCCAGGCTTTATCTACAACTACTTTATATTGTGTGCAATTATAGCGGATAAGATTGTGCTAATCAGTTGCAGTCCATATTTGTGGTTTTTGATAACTATAATGTATCTATGCTAATTAAGCACTATCGATTTTAAAGAGTAACAATAAATTGTTATTTTATAACTTTATATGCTCTCTCTTTTACTATATAGATCTATATTATAGTTTTTGCTCGTCGGTTTTGCCTTTAGTAAATCAGCAGTTCACAAAACCGCAGCTGAACTGCCACAAAGCCTTAAACCAGCATATATTAAATTACCCCATAGGGTTAAATAGACATACTGGATTTCTTCTAGAGATACCGTTTGCACCCTCTGGAGGGTGCAAACAGAAATCCACAATAATTGCACCCTTGGGGCTTACTGAGAGTGGTAACTACATAGCTCCTGTGGCTTACTGAATTCCTCCCTTTGGGTCTAAAGATGGCAGCACACTAATATCAGCCCTATACTGCATGTGGGCGGCCACAAAGCATCCATGATGACAAATTATTGTTGCCCATGATATAGTTAGATTTTGATCACTATCAGCCTTTGCCATTTTTTTGTCCAAAGTAAAAGACAACAGAGAAGTCAGAAGTGATGCAGCCACCAACCTAAGTGACAAATGACTGGCTGTTGTCATTCACATGAGATCTCAAATTAAATGTTGCTACTGTCATTCTCAAGATAAAATGGCATTAGAGACAATGGGGTAAATGTATTATAGTGGCACCTATAACACTTCCTGCTTCACCTCATTACCGAGAGGAAGCAGGAAGGGCTATCGTCAAGATGTACTAACATCTTGTCTGCTGAAGCGGGGGAGTAATTCCACATTTTGCAACCTGGAGCTGGCATCTGCCACAGCCAAGGACAGCTCTATCCCTGCTGTGCAGCTATTGAAAGCACTTCTGAGCATTCATATATTGCCCCCACATATCGGCACCGCATACCGACACATTTATACATGGAGCAGAATGTGTGCTGATACTGCTTCTCCCCCATAACGACGGATGTCCTTTATTACCTCTAGCAGTGGCAGAGGTGGGGCTGCAGACCAAAATTCAAATTGTGTTTTAGATCTGATATGAAATGTATCTTCCTTCTAAATCTAAATTTGTCTGGAACATTATAAATCCCTATCTACCATATCCTCCTGCACAACATGGTTATGCCAATGTGCATGCACTTATTAGCTGGATTTACTCCTAATGCTTCAGGATACCATCACTGTTTTCTCCTTTAGTGTGGCTACTTTACTTAGGAATGCGTATTTATTAGTGGCAAGATCTCCATCAACAAAAGGATTAAACTGTTGTTTAAGTACTGAGTGAAATATGTGTAACAGAATGTCTTACTGTTTTTACTTCACATTCCAAAAAATAGACAAAGTAACTACTTTGAAATAGCTTTCTTTGTCATTTACACCCATCATTTGCCTTAAAACAAGTTTACATGGGTGAGTGAAAATGTGTCGTTTTTCTTTAAAAATATAATATATATATGGATTACTCTATTCTTTGTTTTGTAACTTTTATTTGATTAAGTTAATGAAGAGAGAGTATGTAGCAAATCCAGCAGTGTTAGATAATGCATTGTGACATGTGTTAATAGACACATAAAATAACAAGAGGAATACTGTTCACATACCAAATGTAAGGTAATGATGGAAAAGTGTAAGACTACATTAAAATAAGAGATTGCATTTTAGGAAGTGTCCTAATATTAAATGTTGTTTTATAGTATCTCAATGTGTTTTGAGTGGATAATAATGGCAGATACATACAGGGAGAAGATTTAATGTCACTTTGCAGAAGATAGCAGGTTAAAAAGCATTGTCAGTCACTGATTTACTACTTAACAGTAGGAGAGAGCTTTAGAACAAAAACCCAATGGTAGACATAAGGATATTTTATTTTATTGTCAAAGTTAGCACAAAACACTGGACAGAAACTGTTTAACTATAAAAATGTACCCAATAGTGTGTGGATCAGTCTGTCTATCTGTCTATCTATATATCTATTCATATCGTTCAGTGTGTATGGATGCAATATTGGTGCTCCTGCACACCTTTCAGCAATCACCAATATTGAGCTGTCATGCAACTCATCCCGTCAATGGGGGTCATACCGAGTTGATCGCTCGCTAGCAGTTTTTAGCAGCCGTGCAAACACATAGTCGCCGCCCACGGGGGATTGTATTTTCGCTTTGCAGGAGAGCAAACACCTGTGCAGCAGAGCGGCTGCAAACACATTTTGAGCAAAACAAAACCAGCCCTGTAGCTACTTATACTGTGCGATGATTGCCACGAGGGACATGGTAATGATGTCAGATGCCCACTCAGTAAATGCCCGACCACGCTTGAGTTTTTCCAAACACTCCCAGAAAACGGTCAGTTGACACCCAGAAACACCCTCTTTCTGTCAATCTCCTTGCTTTCGGCTGTGCGATTGGAATCATCGCTAGAACCAGTGCAAAACCACAATGGACTTTGTACCCGTACGACGCGCGTGCGCATTGCGGTGCATATGCATGCGCAGATTAGCTGTTTTTTTCACTGATCGCTACGCAGCGAAGAACGGCAGCTAGCGATCAACTCGGAATGACCCCCCAATATCGGGATGAGCTGCATGTTCGGGAATACCAGCGGTGACATCACTGAACGTTATCGTTGAATGATAATGTTCAGTGTATATAAACCATGTCATTGAACACTATATCTTTCAACGATACAGTCGTTCACCGCCGGCAATTCCCAGGCGCCTAGTGTGTACCCGCCTTTACTTCTGCACAGATGTGTGAACCCATTATAAAGAAATTTTTACAGTCCTGTGCGGCACCAAATTTACCCTTTTCCAGATGTGTTCTTATACACAGTAGCTTCAGTAGCATCACACAGTCCATCTTTGCTTACAAAAGGTCCTGGGTGACCCAGCCGCACCAAGCATCTTTCTAGTTAAAAAGTGGATCTTCTTTGCATAAATAAAACAACTGGAAGTGACAAAACTGCTTTGCTATAATACACTGATCGGTTTGACGTGTAACATTTGTACATCTGTGTGCGAATGAGTCTACATATGTAAACAAAGTGCTATGATGCCTTTCTTTAATTCATTGGATTAAATCTAATTCTGCAACATAAGAAATGAAGCAGACATTATACCAAAGTCCTCAATGTTACATATAAAAATAACAGATCATGAATATAGGAGTCTTAAGTGAAGTCTTTTTAAGTGAAAGTCACATTCCATTCATTTTTGTATCATAAACTGCACATTTCATTATGAAAGTCCAATAATTCCAGCCTTTTTAGAAATGTTCTGCTAACAGTAATGAAGACATTTTAATAGTATAATGGTTTGCATTCTGTGTATTATGCTCAGCCTCATACTAATGGAAAAAGAAAGTGACTGCCATGTTTTTGATAGAGACCTGCCTCAAGCAAGTTGATAATAGGTTACTGGTAAGATGAAATAGATGACTTTTGTCTGACAGCCTTTGTTGTTTAACTAGACTAACAAACCATGAACACTTTGCACAAAAACATAGCATTGATTTTAGCTTGAGGGTATGGTTGTGTTAACAGAACTAATTACTTTGATAAACTGTTGACAAAGCTTTTTTTGGTTCAATTTGTAGCACTGCTTCTTTAAGATAGAAGGATGTTATCTGTATAAGGCAATTTTGGGAACATCTATCTGACAACTACATAATTAAGACATAGATTACAGGATTTCTAAAATAAAAGTTTGCTCTACAGTACTTTAAACAAAATTGTGTTGACCTGTTCCTAGGAATTAGAAACTAAAGCTGGGTACACACTGGAAGATTTGCAAACCAATCTGTTGATGAACAATATTGGTGAAAAATGTTACAATCTTCAAATTTAACAATATAGTGCATAAACACTGAAAGATATTGTTGAACGATTTAAAAGATATAACAACATTATATTATTGTTGACGGTCACTCATTTTGAGCTTATTTAAATAATGGGAAGGAATTCTGGAGTAGTGGCCAGGAATTCAGGAGGGGTGGGTAGGAATAAATTAAGTATTATGGATAATACAGTAGGTGATTGGCGTGGACAGGGGTGTCGGGTGGGGGTAGATGGTTATTTTCATTTATATACAGGGAAACCCTTGGTGGGCAGCAATAATGTTATTGCTGCCCACCAAGGGTTATCCCATATGTAATTGGGAATACCCCTCAGTGCGCTGCAATAACATAGCCCATGTTTTTGCTGCCCACAAAGGGGCAGGAGCATGCATCGTTTATCATTTGCCCATACACACTGGGTGATAAGAGGCTAAAAAATAAATGATAATGACATTTATGTTGTTATCGTTTATTTTTTAGACTGAAATCGCCCAGTGTATATTCGGCCTAACATTGTACAGATTTATGAAATAATTGTGAGTTTTTATTTGTTCATCTATCCCATAAAATAGCTGGTAGTAATCAATATTATGCATCTATCTATCTATCTATCTATCTATCTATCTATCTATCTATCTATCTATCTGTCTGTCTGTCTGTCTGTCTGTCTGTCTGTCTGTCTATCTATCTACATGCCATCCAAATAATAACCACCAGTGTTGCTTAATTAGACATCTACAAACAATTTATATAATAACATTTTAAAATACTGTATTACACATGAATATGCACATTAGTATCACCAATCAATAGGAAAAAGATGACAAATGATGTGATTCATACTGTATGTGGGCAGATCAGATAAATAGTCTGTGGGCTGAAATCATGTTTCAATGCCAATTTTTCTGCATTATCGGCACACTGAACATGTAGGCAATCGCACTACACATGCAGCAAGGTGCCTTTGCAATGCCGCTCACAGTGAGAATTTAAATGGAGAGTGGTTAACAGGAAGAAACCATTTGGGGGAGGAAATGGGAGTGGTGACAAAAACGCAGACATGCCATGGACATATTTGGGGCATGTGTCTGCCTTCAGCTGTGATTTGTGTAGAGATAACTGGCACATTGCTACTGCTACAGCAAGTCTGCATAGCCATAGACTCACTCAGTGAGTCAATGTTCCTCATTACTGAATCAATGCTGCATATGTGTCCGCAGTTGCTGAGGACGTTGTGATGGTATCCGGTGGATGCCTATATTAATTTTTGAGTGGCAGCTTCACTTATGAAGATAAGTCAATAACCTGAAAATTTGCAGCTGCATTGGCATGTGCATTCAAACATGAATTAGCCCCAGTAGCCCTCATTCAGGTCTGGTCATTGTTGTTGTGCATACCGAAAAGTACCGCTGTTCATTACTCTGTGCATAGTCAGGACCAGTTCCGCGCATGAGTGAACGATTCCTGCGATGTAAAAAGTAGACCGGCATCAGACAGTCACTGATTGACACCATTTTGGTGGCAAGGAGGGGGCGGCGACGGCCTCTGTTTGTAGGTTGGATCACAAGAGGCATCTACAGTACTCATAATAGATGCCTCCTGCTGCATTAACATACAGAGCTATCCCTGCTGCTTCCAAGGAAGCAGCAGGGATAGCAACTCCGGCCACATCAGAATCAGGCCCAGCGTTTGTGACTGCATAACAGAAAGGTTCTGCAAACAACAATGTAGCAAGTAAAGTGTGGCTAACAATCCTTGACATATTACAAAAGCAAATGGAGCTCTTTCATTAGAAGGTCCATTCTCAATCATGTTTGTCACCTACACACTGGGAAAAGTAAATTATTTATCACAGGTATCTGAAGGAGATTCTGCTCTCACTCATGCTACAGTACCTGTGATCCTTTACTTTGCCAGCCTGATTCTGAGTCAAATGCAGTGGCTATGTCAGAAGCAGTGAAGTGATTTATTTCTTCTGCATCAAAAACGCACTGTGTATGCATCCAATGAGAGAAAAAGGGGTGAGGGAATGTGATCAAAGGCGCCCAAAATTTAGGAGGAAAGTTTGGTAAAGATGTAAGTCATAAACAATAAACAATAAATGTTACATAAATGGAAATGGTGGATGCAACAATACTTGTGAATTCTTCTAGATGTTCTCAATCAGCTGTCCGTCTATGATTTAAATCCTCAGACAATCCTCAGTTGATATGTGAAAACAAAAATGTAGAACAAAAACCAATGTGTAGTATAATTGTTGAAATGTCTTAATAAAGGTGTCCAGAAAATGAAACTATGGTGAATGAGGGGCTTGATAGTAGAAAGGATAGATTCTCGCCACCACCAATATTCTCAGGGTTCAAGACGTACCGAAACTCACATAATGTATAGTAGGAATAAACATATAACGGTATCTTTGTATGATTTTAGGTACAGCGTACCTCACTCACATGTCCAGCAGGTGTTCTCCACATATAAAGGTATCTTTAGCGGTCTTTAATAATGGTCCAAAGCGGTGAATTTTTGTAAAAGAAAAAGTTTTTATTTGACATAAGTCAAAAAGAGTAAAAGAGTACAGGTAATTACAATTTGACCTTATTCATCGGGCAGAAGAATGGGGGTATCGGGAGATAAGAGTGAAAGAAATCTCCAAATACTAGAAGGTGGTCCGGAATCCCCTCTGTATGCAAAGACCCCCAAAAAAATACCTTAAGATGGTCAAAAACCTGTTTAAAAATGTGATTACCTGTACTCTTTTACTCTTTTTGACTTATGTCAAATAAAGATACCTTTATATGTGGAGAACACCTGCTGGACATGTGAGTGAGGTACGCTGTACCTAAAATCATACAAAGATACCGTTATATGTTTATTCCTACTATACATTATGTGAGTTTCGGTACGTCTTGAACCCTGAGAATATTGGTGGTGGCGAGAATCTATCCTTTCTACTATCAAGCCCCTCATTCACCATAGTTTCATTTTCTGGACACCTTTATTAAGACATTTCAACAATTATACTACACATTGGTTTTTGTTCTACATTTTTGTTTTCACATATCAACTGAGGATTGTCTGAGGATTTAAATCATAGACGGACAGCTGATTGAGAACATCTAGAAGAATTCACAAGTATTGTTGCATCCACCATTTCCATTTATGTAACATTTATTGTTTATTGTTTATGACTTACATCTTTACCAAACTTTCCTCCTAAATTTTGGGCGCCTTTGATCACATTCCCTCACCCCTTTTTCTCTCATTTGTATTTTTACCTGTGTTGTGGGCAGGTATAGGGATGTGATTGGGCTGACCAATCCCATTGCGCCAGAGTTCACTCTTTTCCGTTTTCTGTGTATGCATCCAGTTTCTGTATGCAGAATTGTAATTAAGGCACACAGGAGACAGTCTCAAAAGTGTTTTGAAAATGTTTTGGGCATTGATTGTGCAGGGTCTGACTGGGTGGGCCAGGAAGTTTGAAATTCCCCAGTGGGCCCCACAGTTTCTTGGCCTTGCCCCTCTATGCAATGGAGTGGGGCTTAATGGGATGCAATGGGTGGATACTGTCCAGCATGTTCTGACTTTGTCAAAACACAGGGGCACCACTGGTGAGCTGATAAATTGCTTATAACTGATTCCTAATGTGGAGCTATACAGTAGCTGCCAGAGCCTGAACTGCTAATCTCCCTACCCTACCTGTGACCCTGCACCATCACCCCATGTCCCTGTCCCCTCTCTGCCACCTGTCTTTTCAGGCACTCTCTCCTAAACCTACCTGCAACCCTACCCACACACTCCTGAGTCCCCACCCCCTTCCTCTCCTATAGCCTATCTCTGTATATTTCTTTCCTGTCAGAGAATTGCAGATGCAAGACATTCTGGATCTCCAGGGGACCAGAGAGATCCTTCCTATAGACAACTAAATGCCAGTAGAGGAGTGATGTTTTTTTTTAATGTTATCTAGAGGATGGTATATTTATACAATGGGTAGGATGCATTTGCTTTTTATGGGATGGTTGGAATGCATTTTAATACTGTCTGTTTTAATAATGTATGTGGTGGGGACATGGTGTAATAATGTTGTGTGTGTTTAGCAGGTATATTTATAGTATCTGCATTATATGTTGGTTATTGCAGTGCTCTCTCTATGTTATGGTGGTAACTGCATTGTCTCTGTATTATTAGGCAATCACTATTCTGTCTCTGTATTATATGGCAAGCATTGTGACACTTCCTGCATTATATAGTAGTCTATGCAATGTTCTTAGCATTATATGGTGATAAATACATTGTTCTCTATATTATATGGCAGTAACTATACTATTCTTTGTATTATATGGTGTTAACTGCTTTGCTCTCTGTATTATATGGTGGTCACTACAATGCTTTCTGCATTATATGGTGGTCACTGCATTGCGCTATGTATTATATTGCAGACACTGTGTTGCTCTATACCATATATGGAAGTCACTACATTGCTTTCTGTATTATATTGCATTCACTGCATTATTCTCCATATTATATGGTAGTTACTGTGATGCTCTCTGTATGATGTAGCAATCATTGGAGTCACAACCTGAGGCTCAAGGCCCCAATACTTACTGTGACACTGACCCTCCCAGCTCTTCTTCAGATCTGCTGCTGCTCACCAGCTCCATGAGTCTTTTCTTGAATGCAGGCCCGTTGGGCACTCATGCTATGTGCTGCCAGCTTCGGTGCATGGGCATCACCATTTTAGAGAAAGTCCCCTCACTGTGATTCCATCAATGGAAACATTCCTTGCACTCAGCAACCAATATGGTTACAGGAGACCCTATTTAAACTCTTCCTGGTCACCTACCACTTGCCAGAGCAATATCATTTACTTCAGGATGCCATCCTGACTCCGTGGGTCCTTGTACCAGTCTTCAACAGAACTTCTTGCTGTACTACCAGTCTGGCTCACTATATGCATTACTGGTTCTAGCCCGAATAGTCTTGCATTACCAGTTCCTGCCCAGTCACTGTCACAATAATGGCACTGTTTCTTCCTGCATTACTGGTCCCAGCCCAGCCACTGTAGCAATACTGGTCCTAACCAGTCTCTCCTGCATTACTAGTCCCAGTCCGGTCACTGTTGCAATACTGGTCCCAGCCCAGTAAGTGTAATACAGATTATCAGTCCCAGCCAACACAATGCGCATTACCATGTCGAGCCCATTTACTCCATACTCACTACTGGATCCAGGCCAGCTACTGATCTGCATCACCGGTTCCAGCCCAGTTAACAGAAGCATTACCTATTCCAGCATGGTAACCAATAATAGAACCCATCAAGCTGATTTCTCAAGTCTTTCATTTCACTTCTACTTCCTTATCCAGTATATACTGTAATAGTCTCCCCAGTGCTAACTTCATGTGGAAAACCCTAATAAAGCATCCCAGCTTTCTACACATGATCTCCAATCCAGCCCCTACTGTAAGCTCCAGTCCGGGTGCAGAGAAATACCCAATTCTGACAAATGCAGTGCTCTTTGCATTATATGACAGGCATGGTGATGTTCTCTGCACCATGGTGGTCATTCTGAGTTGATCGCTAGCTGCATTCGTTCGCTGTGCAGCGATGAGGCAAAAAAAGGCACTTCTGCGCATGCGTATGCGGCGCAATGCGCACGCGTGAAGTACTATTACAACAAACATTGTAGTTTCACACAAGGTCTAGCGAAGCTTTTCAGTCGCACTGCTGGCCGCAGAGTGATTGACATGAAGTGAGCATTTCTGGGTGTTAACTGACCGTTTTCAGGGAGTGTTCAAAAAAACGCAGGTGTGCCAGGAAAAATGCAGGTGTGGTTGGGCGAATGCAGAGCGTGTTTGTGACGTCAAAACAGGAACTGAATAGTCTGAAGTCATCGCAAGCGCTGACTAGGTATTGAGCTACTCTAAAACTGCACAAAATAATTATGCCGCCACTCTGCGATCCTTTCGTTCGCACTTCTGCTAAGCTAAAATCAGGGCCGTTTCTAGCCAATTTGGCTCCCAGTGCGAGATTTCAAAATGCGCCCCCCCCATTGCGCGCTCCCCGCAAAGGGTGTGTGACCTGATTAAAATGGGCGTGGTCCCATTAAAGTGGGCATGTCCTCATCTTATATCATCACGCCCACCACAGGGGAAAAAAATAAAAAAAAAAAGTCCCCATTTTACACATTACAGCAGGCAAGTGTCCACATTTTACACAGCGCGGCAGGCAGGTGTCCCCATTTTACACAGCGCGGCAGGCAGGTGTCCTCATTTTACACAGGGCGGCAGGCAGGTGTCCCCATTTTACACAGCGCGGCAGGGAGGTGTCCCCATTTTACACAGCACGGCAGGCAGGTGTCCCCATTTTACACAGCGCGGCAGGCAGGTGTTCCCATTTTACACAGCGCGGCAGGCAGGTATCCCCATTTTACACAGCACAGCAGGCAGGTGTCCCCATTTTACACAGCACGGCAGGCAGGTGTCCCCATTTTACAAAGTGCTGCAGGCAGGTGTCCCCATTTTACAAAGTGCGGCAGGCAGGTATCCCCGTTTTACACAGCACGGCAGGCAGGTGTTCCCATTTCACAAAGTGCGGCAGGCAGGTGTCCCCATTTTACACAGTGCGGCAGGCAGGTGTCCCCATTCTACAAAGTGCGGCAGGCAGGTATCCCCATTTTATTCAGCATGGCAGGCAGGTGTCCCCATTTTACAAAGTGCGGCAGGCAGGTGTCCCCATTTTACACAGTGCGGCAGGCAGGTGTCAAGTGGGGGGGGGGGAGGGAGGGAGGGGGGGAGAGAGAGATAGAGATGCTACTTACATCTTCCCGCTCTTCGGGTCCGGCCGCCTCACGTCCCTCGCGCCTGCCGCCTCCTCCTTCCAGGCTTATCTCCTCTCCTCCCTCTTCTCGAGCACTCTTGCTCGGGGGGTGGGGTTTCGCAGAATGACGCGTTCCTCATTACTGAATCAATGCTGCATATGTGTCCGCAGTTGCTGAGGACGTTGTGATGGTATCCGGTGGATGCCTATATTAATTTTTGAGTGGCAGCTTCACTTATGAAGATAAGCCAATAACCTGAAAAATTGCAGCTGCGTTGGCATGTGCATTCAAACATGAATTAGCCCCAGTGGCCCTCATTCAGGTCTGGTCATTGTTGTTGTGCATACCGAAAAGTACCGCTGTTCATTACTCTGTGCATAGTCAGGACCAGTTCCGCGCATGAGTGAACGATTCCTGCGATGTAAAAAGTAGACCGGCATCAGACAGTCAGTGATTGACACCATTTTGGTAGCAAGGAGGGGGCGGCGACGGCCTCTGTTTGTAGGTTGGATCACAAGAGGCATCTACAGTACTCATAATAGATGCCTCCTGCTGCATTAACATACAGAGCTATCCCTGCTGCTTCCAAGGAAGCAGCAGGGATAGCAACTCCGGCCACATCAGAATCAGGCCCAGCGTTTGTGACTGCATAACAGAAGGGTTCTGCAAACAACAATGTAGCAAGTAAAGTGTGGCTAACAATCCTAGACATATTACAAAAGCAAATGGAGCTCTTTCATCAGAAGGTCCATTCTCAATCATGTTTGTCACCTACACACTGGGAAAAGTAAATTATTTATCACAGGTATCTGAAGGAGATTCTGCTCTCACTCATGCTACAGTACCTGTCATCCTTTACTTTGCCAGCCTGATTCTGAGTCAAATGCAGTGGCTATGTTAGAAGCAGTGGAGTGATTTATATCTTCTGCATCAAAAACGCACTGTGTATGCATCCAGTTTCTGTATGCAGAATTGTAATTAAGGCACACAGGAGAAAGTCTCAAAAGTGTTTTGAAAATGTTTTGGGCATTGATTGTGCAGGGTCTGACTGGGTGGGCCAGGAAGTTTGAAATTCCCCAGTGGGCCCCACAGTTTCTTGGCCTTGCCCCTCTATGCAATGGAGTGGGGCTTAGTGGGATGCAATGGGTGGATACTGTCCAGCATGTTCTGACTTTGTCAAAACACAGGGGCACCACTGGTGAGCTGATAAATTGCTTATAACTGATTCCTAATGTGAAGCTATACAGTAGCTGCCAGAGCCTGAACTGCTAATATTCCTACCCTACCTGTGACCCTGCACCATCACCCCATGTCCCTGTCCCCTCTCTGCGACCTGTCTTTTCAGACACTCTCTCCTAAACCTGCCTGCAACCCTACCCACACACTCCTGAGTCCCCACCCCCTTCCTCTCCTATAGCCTATCTCTGTATATTTCTTTCCTGTCAGAGAATTGCAGATGCAAGACATTCTGGATCTCCAGGGGACCAGAGAGATCCTTCCTATAGACAACTAAATGCCAGTAGAGGTGTGATCTTTTTTTTAATGTTATCTAGAGGATGGTATATTTATACAATGGGTAGGATGCATTTGCTTTTTATGGGATGGTTGGAATGCATTTTAATACTGTCTGTTTTAATAATGTATGTGGCGGGGACATGGTGTAATAATGTTGTGTGTGTTTAGGAGGTATATTTATAGTATCTGCATTATATGTTGGTTATTGCAGTGCTCTCTCTATGTTATGGTGGTAACTGCATTGTCTCTGTATTATTAGGCAATCACTATTCTGTCTCTGTATTATATGGCAAGCATTGTGACACTTCCTGCATTATATAGTAGTCTATGCAATGTTCTTAGCATTATATGGTGATAAATACATTGTTCTCTGTATTATATGGCAGTAACTATACTATTCTTTGTATTATATGGTGTTAACTGCTTTGCTCTCTGTATTATATGGTGGTCACTGCAATGCTTTCTGCATTATATGGTGGTCACTGCATTGCGCTATGTATTATGTTGCAGACACTGTGTTGCTCTATACCATATATGGAAGTCACTACATTGCTTTCTGTATTATATTGCATTCACTGCATTATTCTCCATATTATATGGTAGTTACTGTGATGCTCTCTGTATGATGTAGCAATCATTGGAGTCACAACCTGAGGCTCAAGGCCCCAATACTTACTGTGACACTGACCCTCCCAGCTCTTCTTCAGATCTGCTGCTGCTCACCAGCTCCATGAGTCTTTTCTTGAATGCAGGCCCGTTGGGCACTCATGCTATGTGCTGCCAGCTTCGGTTCATGGGCATCACCATTTTAGAGAAAGTCCCCTCACTGTGATTCCATCAATGGAAACATTCCTTGCACTCAGCAACCAATATGGTTACAGGAGACCCTATTTAAACTCTTCCTGGTCACCTACCACTTGCCAGAGCAATATCATTTACTTCAGGATGCCATCCTGACTCCGTGGGTCCTTGTACCAGTCTTCAACAGAACTTCTTGCTGTACTACCAGTCTGGCTCACTATATGCATTACTGGTTCTAGCCCGAATAGTCTTGCATTACCAGTTCCTGCCCAGTCACTGTCACAATAATGGCACTGTTTCTTCCTGCATTACTGGTCCCAGCCCAGCCACTGTAGCAATACTGGTCCTAACCAGTCTCTCCTGCATTACTAGTCCCAGTACGGTCACTGTTGCAATACTGGTCCCAGCCCAGTAAGTGTAATACAGATTATCAGTCCCAGCCAACACAATGCGCATTACCATTTCGAGCCCATTTACTCCATACTCACTACTGGTCCCCGGCCAGCTACTGATCTGCATCACCGGTTCCAGCCCAGTTAACAGAAGCATTACCTATTCCAGCATGGTAACCAATAATAGAACCCATCAAGCTGATTTCTCAAGTCTTTCATTTCACTTCTACTTCCTTATCCAGTATATACTGTAATAGTCTCCCCAGTGCTAACTTCATGTGGAAAATCCTAATAAAGCATCCCAGCTTTCTACACATGATCTCCAATCCAGCCCCCACTGTAAGCTCCAGTCCGGGTGCAGAGAAATACCCAATTCTGACAAATGCAGTGCTCTTTGCATTATATGACAGGCATGGTGATGTTCTCTGCACCATGGTGGTCATTCCGAGTTGATCGCTAGCTGCATTCGTTCGCTGTGCAGCGATGAGGCAAAAAAAGGCACTTCTGCGCATGCGTATGCGGCGCAATGCGCACGCGTGAAGTACTATTACAACAAACATTGTAGTTTCACACAAGGTCTAGCGAAGCTTTTCAGTCGCACTGCTGGCCGCAGAGTGATTGACATGAAGTGAGCATTTCTGGGTGTCAACTGACCGTTTTCAGGGAGTGTTCAAAAAAACGCAGGCGTGCCAGGAAAAATGCAGGTGTGGCTGGGCGAATGCAGAGCGTGTTTGTGACGTCAAAACAGGAACTGAATAGTCTGAAGTCATCGCAGGCGCTGAGTAGGTATTGAGCTACTCTAAAACTGCACAAAATAATTATGCCGCCACTCTGCGATCCTTTCGTTCGCACTACTGCTAAGCTAAAATCAGGGCCGTTTCTAGCCAATTTGGCTCCCAGTGCGAGATTTCAAAATGCGCCCCCCCATTGCGCGCTCCCGGCAAACGGTGTGTGACCTGATTAAAATGGGCGTGGTCCCATTAAAGTGGGCATGGCCTCGTCTGATATCATCACGCCCACCACAGGGAAAAAAAATAAAAATAAAAAAAGTCCCCATTTTACACATTACAGCAGGCAAGTGTCCCCATTTTACACAGCGCGGCAGGCAGGTGTCCCCATTTTACACAGCGCGGCAGGCAGGTGTCCCCATTTAACACAGCGCGGCAGGCAGGTGTCCCCATTTTACACAGCGCGGCAGGCAGGTGTCCCCATTTTACACAGCGCGGCAGGCAGGTGTCCCCATTTTACACAGCACGGCAGGCAGGTGTCCCCATTTTACACAGCGCGGCAGGCAGGTGTTCCCATTTTACACAGCGCGGCAGGCAGGCATCCCCATTTTACACAGCATGGCAGGCAGGTGTCCCCATTTTACACAGCACGGCAGGCAGGTGTCCCCATTTTACAAAGTGCTGCAGGCAGGTGTCCCCATTTTACAAAGTGCGGCAGGCAGGTATCCCCATTTTACACAGCACGGCAGGCAGGTGTCCCCATTTTACAAAGTGCGGCAGGCAGGTGTCCCCATTTTACACAGTGCGGCAGGCAGGTGTCCCCATTTTACAAAGTGCGGCAGGCAGATATCCCCATTTTACACAGCACGGTAGGCAGGTGTCCCCATTTTACAAAGTGCGGCAGGCAGGTGTCCCCATTTTACACAGTGCGGCAGTCAGTTGTCCCCATTTTACAAATTGCGGATGGCAGGTATCCCCATTGTACACAGTGCGGCAGGCAGGTGTCAATTGGGGGGGGAAGGAAGGGAGGGAGGGGGAGAGAGAGAGATAGAGACACTACTTACATCTTCCCGCTCCTCGGGTCCGGCCGCCTCACGTCCCTCGCGCCGGCCGCCTCCTCCTTCCAGGCTTATCTCCTCTCCTCCCTCTTCTCGAGCACTCCTGCTCGGGGGGTGGGGTTTCGCAGAATGACGCGTTTGCGTTGTGACGTCACGACGCAAACTCGTCATTCCACGAAACTCCGCCCCCCAAGCAGGAGCGCTCGGGAAGAGGGAGGAGAGGAGATAAGGACACACAAAGTGCCGCGGCGGGCGCCCCGTGCGGTTGCATGGCTCGCCCGCCGCTAGAAACGGCACTGGCTAAAATACACTCCCAGTGGGAGGCGGTATAGCAATTGCACGGCTGCTAAAAACTGCTAGCGAGCGATCAACTCGGAATGACCACCTATATGTGTTAGAGAACTCCAGCACTATTGTATGAGACCTCTACAGTAGGTTAGTGGATCTTCTGCCTATGAGAGACCCCATTGTTCCCTAGTGTATGATGTACACACCGGTATTTAGGTTGTGCCAGGACTTAAACCTCTAGCAGTAGGGACTTACACAACAGGCTGGAAACCAGTAACCAGTAAACCAGTAATTAGTAACAATAGAACCGATGAGACTAAAACACAGAGTGTTAGGTCAGGGCTGAAACAGGATTTCAGTGTAGGCAGAGGAGGCACTGAGAGGTGGAATATAAGCACTGTGCAGGTGGTAATAATCTTTCAGGCTGAATCTTAGGTAATAAAAATACAATACATAGTGCAATATGTCATATATAGATAAAATTGATTAGTAGCAACAATTACTATTATAAATGTCACAATGCATGTGTATAAAACAATGGATACATGAAATCCTAAAAAATTTATAGATTATAAAAGTCACAGATGTGTTGACCCACCACTGTCAATCTAAATAAAGCATCCAAAAGGATTAATAGGTAGCTGTATAGAGTCTCATATAGAGAGGAGCTGAAGCTCTTGCGCTATGCTACAACCTTAACTCACTGCTCCGTGAAGCATTCACGTTAGATTGCAGTCTGTAGTGCTGTTAAATTGGGGTGTAGTATGGTATCCCAGCGGTCTGGCTCCCGGCGACCAGCATACCGGCGCTGGGAGCCCGACCGCCGGCCTACCGACAGTGTGGCGAGCGCAAATGAGCCCCTTGCGGGCTCACTGCGCTTGCCATGCTGCAGTCACGGTTGTGCGCTACGTGCGCCACGCTATTTTATTCTCCCTCCAGGGGGGTCGTGGACCCCCACAAGGGAGAATAAGTGTCGTTATGCCGGCTGTTGGGATTCCGGCGCCGGGATACTGGGCGCTGGGATCCCAACAGCCGGCATACTGAAGACCACCTGTTAAATTGTGTGACTTAAGAGAAGGTAATTACCATCGGTGAAAGTAGAGGGAGAGCGCAGCTGGTGATGGCTCAGTAGATCGGCTTCTATTGGCGGCTAAATTTAGCGGCTTCTTATGCGGACTAAAAGCTGATATTGGTGGCTGATAACAGCACCTTATAGCGGCTCCTTTAGACAGCTCCGTTAAGTGACTCCTATCTGGGGCTGGCTGCCCGGCACAAGTGAAGTGCTTGAGTGATGGAGTGGCTGACAATAGTGGCTGATAACGGCTCTTTAAAGCGGATCCTATAGACAGCTCCATTTAGCAGCTCATGTGGCAATGTGTATCTGACACTCTGGGGCAATGTCTATCTGGCACTGTGGGGGCATATATGGCACTACTGGGGGCATTTGTGCATATGGCACCATGGGGCATTTGTGCATCTGGCACCATGGGGCATTTGTGCATCTGGCACTGTAGGAGCATATCTGGCACGGTGGGGGCGTATCTGGCACTGTGGGGGCATAAGTGTATCTGGCCCCCCATATGTGTATCACGCCCCCTTTTTCATTGGCCACGCCCCATGTGGCAGTTGGCCACACCCATTTTTTCGGCACGCACACAGTACATATAAGACATTTTTTCTACTTGCACCCATGTCTGTGGGCCCTTCATGGTACAGTTTACACTGCCTGGATGGCTACAGCAAGGTGGCTTAATAAACACACAGAGATTGTCCACCTTATGGGCATGTTATGGGAGTGTTGTTGTTGTGCTACTTATAGTGGTTTCATACAGAGGTGCAGAATTGTTCAGATAGGAGCCCATATTCAGATGGAAATATGCAGGTGTATAATATTCTGTGATCTGTGTTTCTTATTTTAAGTGTTGAGGTTTTTTTGTGAAATATAGAAATGCCCATTCATCTTGCTTGATCTTTCTACCCATTTGTATTGAAAATGCATTTAACAGCCTCCACTGAACAGACTTTCCTAAATATGAAAATATGTCTAAGATGTAATATTTATCATGCAGTTACAATACTAAAGATATTACGTAGTACTAATAAAATGTGACTATATGTTTGTAGTAATTAGCCCATGATACAACATAGCCTTAAATGGTACTCAGATTAAGGTTGTTAAGGTTGTGTTGTTCAGGGAGACACAGCCATCCATTCTTCATATCACATTTCACATATAGAGAATTCCTTGCTGAGATCAATGAAGCCTCACTCTGCTGGGGTAAAGCACAAGGAGCTTCATCTTATACTTTGACCTTTTAAGTATGCAATATTTTCTATTTCTTTGTCTGGAAGTCTTTTGAACTGTTCCAGCAGTGGTTTATACCCATTGTGCATGTGCCCTTTAAAATTGCAAATTTGTTTACTTGAAAAAACTCATATTGCTTTTTTTCATTCACCAACTCTCACTTCTATTCATTAAACACAATTCTTCCATCTCAGGAATGTTCAGAGAAAGTCCAAAGCAATCATTTTCTACATATTCATCATCGCAACTAGAATAGAAGATAGTTTTAAAAACAAAATATTCATGCAGGTTCCCACAGTAACCAAATGTGCACTGTTCCAAAGTCTCTGAGCTGCCACATTCATTGTTTATAGCAAACTTTTTCTATATTAATAAATAAATTACGTAAATAATGGATAACACAAAAATTATCTTTTATGATCATTTATAGTTTACATTGCCATTAAATTACATTACAAAACAGAAGTGTGATTTACATACGATAGCATCCAGTGGTGATCATCCTCTGAGATATGTTTCTGCTTTGAAAATCATATTATGAGGTGAACGCCAAATACATTTAAACCAGAAAATCAACTTTTACCAGATGATTTTGTTGCATTAGATTTTTCAGTTATTTTGTGGGAACATATTAAGTATTCTTTCTAGATTGTGAATGAAAATCTGAAAATTCACAATTCTGTATGGTTAATGTGCCATTTTAGTTTGATTTCTTGTGACATAGAAAAAAACCCAAACAAAATAATTTATATATCACTTTTCATTAGGATTATATATATATATATATATATATATATATATATATAAATAAAACATGCATACAGTATAACCCACATTACACACTTATGCTGGGTATACATTAGGCCAATGGATTGGCCAGAGTTATCTGATGATCGGTAAGTGCATACACCTGAAGTGTTGTCTTTTATGTCACAACTGGGTGGGCATTTACATGTTCAGTTGAACGCCCAAAATATTGGTAAGTATTATTGGTAATATTGGTACAATCAGCTTTAGATTGTAAACTGGTTTGTGAAGGGCCATTTTTATCTTTTGTTTTATGTCACTGTATATCATTTGTTTGTATCACAGTTCTTAAATATACAGAAATGCATAATGTTTTGACACTGTATTTAAGTTCATTATTTAAAATTAATTATTTAAATGGAAAAATGCATGGTAACGTCAAGAGATGCTTAGTTCAAAAAATATTGGCAATAAACTTTCTTGCTGTCACTTTTTGGGAGAGCTATTATGAGAAATGATGATGACCCCTTAACAACTTAAGTTTTGAGGATGAGTGGGATTCATCCTCAGCATATGTCTCGGATATGTTAATGCTTAGTCTCACTCATCCTCAACACTGCAGGGGGTAAATTTACTAAAATGGGAGTTCTATTTAAGATGAGATGTTGCCCATAGCAACCAATCAGATTCTACTTCTCATTTATCTAGCACCTTCTAGAAGATAATACCTGGAATCTGATTGGTTGCTATGGGCAACATCCCATCTTAAATAGAACTCCCATCTTAGTAAATTTACCCCCAGGAGTTCAAAGGGATGAAAAACACACATGTCCCTCACTAGTAGAAACAGTAAGAAACCTATCCAGGTTTCCTAGGATACACCTCTGAATCAGTGCAATATATGTACGTTATAGCTCATGATAACATTGCAAATTTAATACATTGTGGAATGCATGATAATCATACTTTTTGATGCAGTGGTATGCATAGTCATGTTAATACTTCCTATTTCTGGTCTTTGAAATACACAGGGATAAAATTCATTATAATTCCTTATACTTACAATGGTACACATAGTCATGTTAGTATGCCTTCAGTCATTGGAACATATAGGTTCCCTGTCTCCTGATGCGACACACATGAAGCAAGTTTGTGTGCTAAAACTGATATGTATGAGCTATGAGTAAATAGATTTGATTACCTCTACATTTTGGGTTGTTATGTGGATCATAATTAAGATCCCTCATGATATTGAAATGTTGACACCAAAGGCTAAACTTGTGAGTCTTTAATATAAATTAAAATAAACTTTTAACATTTATTGATGAGTGCCCTGCTTTTCTGAATGGATTGAATACAAGTTAAGCTTTGACTAGTCCCACTTTGCTGCTAGAGGAACACCCCACTTACTATAAGTAAAGGTAACATCTCTGAAGAAAGAAGATGAGGAAGACATGTGTAGGATGACGGTAACATATGGTTGCTTAGTCTTGGTAACAACATACCATTCTTGTGGACTGGTACATTGTAGTGGAGAGAAAAGGGAGATGCATTAGTTGAAGCAAAGAGAAATGTTGCTGTATTTAGATACCTAAGACAGGTCAGTAGCTGTGTGGATATGAAAACTACTCTCAGATGTTCATTGTGCTTTTCGTACAATGGTGAAGTAAAGATTTCCAAAGTACAGTCTAGGCAATGGCTGAGCATGTGACGGTGCACTGATCTGTGCATTATATTATTATTATTATTATTATTATTATATTATATTATTATCGGTGTTCACTAATATGCGCTCTCTATTATATGGTTGTCACAGGAATGCTCTCTATGAGTTCACTGAGATGCTTTCTATATTGTAGGATGGTTACTGGGCTGATCTCTGTATAGTATGGTGATAGGGGGATGCGCTATAATATACATAAGTCAACAAAATGCATTCTTTGTTTCAAGGTCATTATGATGCTTTTTTATGAATGGTGGTACCTGGATTGCTCCTGGTATTGTGTACAGAATTCTGTCTGAGGAATGCTCAATTTATTATACATTGGTCTCTGGGATGCCTCTTTATTGTATATATGTACCTAAAATGACTACCAGTGTTATGACTTTGTCTACCATTTCGTGTTGCATTGGCCTCATCTACAACCAATGTGACTAGAGATAATTGTGTAAAAACCTAGCCTTCTTTTGTGCTAGCCCTATGTACAATTAATTTGGTACCTCATATGTCAGGCATCTTTTTATTCAGTATGTTTTGTCTTTACTCCTGATTGGTTCCCTGTTTAAAAATTTGACTTCAGTTTGTCCTTTGATTCTAATCTTGTGCTACCTGCCTTGACCCTGGAGTGTTCAGACCATTATTCTTTCTAACACCATGAAATTTAGATAGTTTCTGTTAGGTAATTGGTAGAGATGAGCGGGTTCAGTTCTCCGAGAACTGAACCCCTGCAAACATCCCGTTGTGAGCAAATTTCCGAGTCTGGCTCGGGACTTCCTGCCAGACTCAGAAATCAGAACAAGGCAAAGTGTCACCATCGCGCTGTTGGATTTTTGCGGGTTTCGGATTCCATATAAACAGCCGTGTATTGCTGCCATTTTCCCTCTGGACTTGGAGAGTGAGGGAGACAGACCTCTGTCTCTCTCTGTGGGTGGTGGCATTGGGTGGGTTCAGCATGTGCTCTCTAGGGGTGCTGTTAGGGGTGTTGTGTTGTCCTGTCACTGTGATGTTAGGGGTGCTGTCCTGGATGTCACTGGTGTTTCATGTGCTGTTAGGGGTTCTGCAGCTGTACATGGGTGTTGTTGCTGTCCTGGCTGTCACTGTGTTGTACAGGGGGCAGGGGCACTGTCCTCCTGTATGCAGTGAAAATACAAGGGTGCTGGCCCTGTCTTGTATGCTGTAATAATTCAGGAGTGCAGTAAAATAAATGTACACTGGCCCTGTCTTGTATGCTGCAAAAATTATGGGGTGCAGTAAAATAAATGTACACTGATCCTGTCTTGTATGCTGTAATAATTCAAGGTGCAGTAAAATAAATGTACACTGGCCCTGTCTTGTATGCTGTAATAATTCTAGGGTGCAGTAAAATTAATGTACACTGGCCCTGTCTTGTATGCTTCAAAAATTCAGGGGTCCAGTTAAATCAATGTACACTGGTCCTGTATGCTGTAAAAACACAGGGTTGCTGCTGTTAAAAATAAAAAATTACACTGGTCCTGTATGCTGTAAAAATACAGGGGTGTTGCTGTTAAAATATTACACTGGCCCTGTATGCTGTAAAAAGTCAGGGGTGCAGTTAAAATAAAATCACACTGGTCCTGTATGCTGTTAAAATACAGGGGTGCTGCTGTTAAAATAATATTACACTGGTCCTGTATGCTGTAAAAATTTAGGGGTGCAGATGTTAAAATAAAAGCACACTGGCAATGTATGCTGTATAAATTCAAGGGGGCAGTTGTTAAAATAAAAGCATACTGGTCCTGTATGCTGTTAAAATACAGGGGTGCTGCTGTTAAAATATTACACTGGCCCTGTATACTGTAAAATATCAGGGATGCAGTTGTTAAAATAAATGCACACTGGCCCTGTGTGCTATAAAAATTCAGGGGGTCAGTTGTTAAAATAATGGCACACTGGTCCTGTAAGCTGTAAAAATACAGGGGTGCTGCTGTTAAAATATTACACTGGCCCTGTATGCTGTAAAAAGTCAGGGGTGCAGTTGTTAAAATAAAAGCACACTGGTCCTGTATGCTGTTAAAATACAGGGATGCTGCTGTTAAAATAATATTACACTGGCCCTGTTTGCTGTAAAAATTCAGGGGCGCAGTTGTGAAAATAAAAGCACACTGGCCCTGTATGCTGGATAAAATCAAGGGGGCAGTTGTTTCAATAAAAGCACACTGGTCCTGGATGCTGTTAAAATACATGGGTGCTGCTGTTAAAATATTACACTGGCCCTGTATGCTGGAAAATTACAGGGGTGCAGTTGTTAAAATAAAAGCACACTGGCCCTGTATGCTGTAAAAATTCAAGGGTGCAGTTGGTAAAATAAAAGCACACTGGCCCTGTATGCTGTAAAATTTCAGGGGGTCAGTTGTTAAAATAATGGCACACTGGTCCTGTATGCGGTAAAAATACTGGGGTGCTGCTATTAAAATATTACACTGTCACTGTATGCTGTAAAAATTCAGGGGTGCAGTTGTTAAAATAAAAGTACACTGGCCCTGTATGCTGTATAATAGAGGGTTGCAATGAAAATAAATGAACACTGGCCTTGTCTTGTATGCTCTAAAATTACTGGGGTGTTGTGAAAATACAGGGGTGCTGGCACTGTCCATGGATGCGATGTCTAGGCCTGCCCTTCACAACACTGTATGGGAAGAGGAGGCTGCTACCACAATTTTCACGCCCTCTGCAAGTGCCGGGAGGAGCACCGCCAGTCCAGTTGCTGATATTGAGATTGAGGATGTCAATGTAGAAGTATATCAGGATGAGGTGGATATGGGTGTAGCTGGTGCTGTGGAGGAAGTTGACGATGAGGATTCTGATGGTGATGTGGTTTGTTTGAATAAGGCACCAGTGGAGACAGTTGTTGGCCATGGGATGAAAAAGCCCATTGTTATGCCTGGGCAAAATAACAAAAAAGCCACCTCGTCAGCGTGGAATTATTTCTCCACAAATCCGGACAACAGGTGTCAAGCCATCTGTTGCCTTTGACAATCCATAATAAATAGGGTAAAGGATGTTAACCACTTAGAAACATCTTCCCTTATACATCACCTGCAGCGCATTCATTATAAGTCATTGTCAAGTTCAGAAACGTTGGGTAATAGCGTAAGCAGTCCACTGACACCTAAATTATGTGGTTTGTGGTTTTGTTTGAATATTATTTCTCTGTGAGGATGAGGGTGTAAACACTGAAGCCCCCCCTTCAGTGTTTACACCCTCATCCTAACAGAGAAATAATATTCAAACAAAACTACAAACCACATAATTTAGGTGTCAGTGGACTGCTTACGCATTTACCCAACAAATCTGAGGATGAGGATGACATCTTGCGACTGTAGAGCCAGTTTGTGCAAGGAGAGATTAATTTCTTTTTTTTTTGTGGGGCCCAAACAAAGCAATCACTTCAGCCACACTCATGTGGCAGACCCTGTCGCTGAAATGATTGCTTTGTTAAAGTGTGCATGTCCTGTTTATACAACAAGGACAATTCCATCTTGCACGTCTTTTATTTGCCACATCATTCCAGAGGCTCTGCCCTATATGGGGTGCTGCCCCTATGCCCTATCAGACCAGGGGTGCTGCCCCACTGCTGTTTAAGTCCAGGGTTGCTATTGCCTGTCTGCTGTTCTGTGTAATTCTCCAGGGGTGCGGGCTATGCTGTATAAATCCTGGGGTGCTGCCATATAATTACAGGCGTGCTGCTGTACTTGATCCTAGGTTTAAATGAAAGCCTAGAGCAGATATGAAACAAGCTACAACATCACAAACAGATTTGTGAGAACATAGCCGCAAAGGTAGAAATGGAAATTGCTATTTTGACGAAGTGTTTTTAAATAAAGTGGGGAGAGACCACATTTGTGGCCAAATTCAGTGTGACTCAGAAGAGACTGATTCATAATCCAGCACAACTGCCGCAGAGATTAAAGTGATATTTTCTGCCAGAGCATTAGAGAGAGGTTCTTCTCAATTATTTCATGTTAGGGACTCTATCACTGATCTGGTTTGAGGAGGTTGTGGACTCGGGGTTTCCTCCGATGACCGGAAAGTGGAACCGCAACTGGGCCGCAGCAGAGATGGCCGGATGTAAGTCTTCCTCATGCAGGATCAGATCGGCGGACAGGAGGCACGTGCGGACGCTGAAGGTCTCCGGAAAGAGAGAACTTGACAGGTGCTGGTGAATCACAGAAAATACTAGGTGCTGGAGGCACGGAGGTGCTGGAGGCACGGAGGTGCTTGGAGGCACGGAGGTGCTTGGAGGCACAGAGGTGCTGGAGGCACGGAGGTGCTTGGAGGCACGGAGGTGCTTGGAGGCACGGAGGTGCTGGAAGCACGGAGGTGCTTGGAGGCACGGAGGTGCTTGGAGGCACGGAGGTGCTTGTAGGCACGGAGGTGCTGGAGGCACTGAGGTGCTTGGAGGCACTGAGGTGCTTGGAGGCACGGAGGTGCTTGGAGGCACGGAGGTGCTTAGAGGCACGGAGGTGCTGGAGGCACGGAGGTGATTGGCACGGAGCACTGGAGATCACAGGTACAGTAGCACGATGATACTAAGGCGCCGGAGCACTGCCCGGCGTCTGAATTTAAACTTCCCGCCAGGACCTGATTGGAGGACGGGCCGATGACGTCACCCGCAGCTCCCAAGGACGTCGGACGTGGACGCCGGCTAGACGGAGCGCCGGACGCCGGGACCCGCCAGCGAGGATGGCCGCACGGAGACCCAGCGCGCCTGGAGAGGTAAGTGAGAAGACCGCGGCGCCGTGACAGTACCCCCTCCTCTAGGAGTGGCCCCTGGACACTTTCCCGGCTTCGTAGGATGTCTAGCATTGAAGATCCGGACTAGTCGAGGAGCCGAGACCTCAGAAGCCTTTATCCAACTTCTCTCCTCAGGACCATATCCTTTCCATTCCACCAGATATTGCAGATTCTTGTGAAGGTAACGCGAGTCTAGAATATTTCTGATCTCGAAGTCTGTTCCTGTTTCAGTCTCCACTGAGGTGGGGCTAGAGGTCTTTGAATGGAAACGACTAAGGACGAGAGGACGAAGAAGAGAAACATGGAAGGCGTTAGGTATACGTAGGTGCGAAGGTAAACCCAGCTTGCAGACCACAGGATTCAGGACTTGTAGCACAGGGTAAGGACCGATGAATCTTGGAGCAAACTTCATGGTGGGCACCTTCAACCGGAGATTACGTGTGGACAGCCATACCCTGTCGCCAACCTTGTATTGTGGAGCGGCTCGCCGTTTCCTATCCGCAAAGAACTTGTACCGGACTGAAACCTTCTTAAGATTAGCATGAACCTTACTCCAAATTTGTCTGAAGTGTAGTAGAGTGGACGTTACGGCTGGAACCTCTTCCATCGGAAGGCTTGGTAATTCTGGAACACGTGGATGGAACCCATAGTTGATGAAAAATGGAGATTCACCAGTGGAAGAATGAAACGAATGATTATGGGCAAACTCCGCCCAAGGTAACAACTCCACCCAGTTGTCCTGAGAAGGGGAGAGATAAAGACGGAGGAAAGTTTCTAGATCTTGATTGACTCGTTCCGTTTGTCCATTCGTTTGGGGATGATAAGCGGACGATAATTTAAGTTTAATCTGTAGAGTCGAACAGAGGGCTTTCCAAAACCTTGCGGTGAACTGTACCCCACGATCAGAGACTATTTCCTGTGGCAACCCATGCAACCGAAAATGTTCTTGGATGAACAGTAGAGCTAGTTTCGGGGCTGTCGGTAGACCAGTCAAAGGAACGAAGTGTGCCATCTTCGAAAAAGGGTCGACGATTACCCAAACGGTGTTGCAACCCTTGGAACGGGGCAATTCAGTGATGAAGTCCATGGAAATATGAGTCCAGGGTTTCATAGGAATGGACAGAGGACGAAGCAACCCAGCAGGGGGTAAACGGGAAGATTTATGCTGTGTACACTTGGGACAGGAATTAACGTAATCCTGTACATCCTTCCTCATGGAGTCCCACCAGTAAGATCTTTGCAGAAACTTGTACATCTTCTGGGCGCCGGGATGACCGGAGAATTTGGAGATATGGGCCCACTGAAGTATCCTCGACCGGAATTTGACCGGTACGGACATTATTCCAGGAAGAGGGCCTGGAGTAGTCGAGGCAGCAGAGACAGAAATTGGATTTAGAATTAAACTCCGTTCAAAGGAATCCTCATCATCTGTGGGAGTTTGTGAACGGGACAGTGCATCCGCTATGGTATTGAAAGTTCCGGCTCGGTACTTAATAACAAAAGAAAATCGAGTGAAGAAGAGTGCCCATCTAGCTTGGCGAGGATTCAAGCACTGTGCGGTTTTGATATACAACAAATTTTTGTGATCAGTGTAAATGGTAGTCATGTGTTTGGCCCCCTCTAAGAGATATCTCCACTCTTCCAAGGCAGATTTAATCGCCAAGAGTTCCTGGTCTCCAATAGTGTAATTCCGTTCAGCCGGAGAGAATTTACGAGAGTGAAAGCCGCACGGATGTAATTTCTTATCTGAGGCATACTGAGAGAGAACGGCCCCAACTCCGACCGAGGATGCGTCGACTTCTAGGAAGAAAGGTTCCTCGAAATTTGGTTGTTGGAGTACTGGAGCGGACATAAAAGCTGATTTCAAGTGGGAAAAGGCCTCTATGGCTTCGGGAGGCCACAACCCCGGATTGGAACCCTTTCTCGTTAGGGCGGTAATGGGTGAAACAATGGTGGAGAAACCTCTAATGAACTTTCTATAATAGTTCGCAAAACCCAGGAACCTTTGTATTGCTTTCAAGGAGAGTGGCTGTGCCCAGTCCCGAATGGCAGAGAGTTTCTCCGGATCCATGCGAAGCTCCTTCCCTGAGATAATATAGCATGGTATTGATGTTACTTCGAAGGTACACTTGGACATCTTGGCATAGAGATGATTCTCACGTAGACGGCGGAGTACCTCTTTGACTTGTATTCTGTGTTCAGCAAGGTCTTTTGAAAAAATCAGGATGTCATCCAAATACACCACGACACTTAGGTATAACATGTCTCGGAAGATTTCGTTGACGAATCCCTGGAAGACAGCAGGAGCATTGCTAAGACCGAACGGCATCACCAGATACTCATAATGCCCATCCCGGGTATTGAAGGCGGTCTTCCATTCATCTCTCTCTCTGATGCGTATAAGGTTATAGGCCCCCTCAAATCGAGCTTGGAAAAAACATGGGCACCACGAACTCTATCAAATAGCTCTGTGATTAGAGGCAAGGGGTATTTATTTTTGATGGTAATATCATTTAAGCCGCAGTAGTTGATACATGGTCTTAACCCTCCGTACTTTTTTTTCACAAAGAAAAAGCCCGCTCCAGCCGGGGAAGTAGAGGGGCAAATGAATCCCTTGTGAAGATTGGTTTTGATTTAGTCAGACATAGCCTGTGTCTCTGGGAGGAACAGAGGATAAATGCGACCCCGAGGCGGCATTTTCCCAGAAATAAGGTCAATGGGGCAGTCCCAAGCCATATGGGGTGGTAACTGGTCGGCTGCTTGTTCCGAAAACACATCTCTACATTCTTGGTACGCCTCTGGAATAGGTTCCTCCTCCGCCTTAGAAGAAACACGAAGCGGACAGACAGGGGTGAGACAGTTAGCGTGACAAAAAGAACCCCAAGACCGAATTTGTGCGGTCTTCCAATCGATATGGGGATTGTGACTTTTGAGCCAAGGTATTCCGAGAACCAGATCGTGATGCATTTCCGGCATCACCAGGAACTCCAAATATTCTTGATGTAGAGCCCTGACCTGTAGTTTAACTGGAACCGTGCGTTCTGTTATGATACCCTTGGATATCCTAGTACCATTTATGGCTGTCAAGGAAATAGGCCGTTCGACGGACCGTACTTCCAAATTCAGGCTTTGGACACAGAGGGAAGAAACGAAATTCCCCGCAGCTCCAGAGTCCAACAGGGCTTCAAAAGACTTGGAAGTAGCCTTGGTGATTAACGTTACAGGAAGTAAACAGTCCGAAGTGGGAGAAGATTTGGTCGTAACCCCCAACTTGACTCCTCCGGAACAAGCTAGGCCTTCTCGTTTCCCGGACGGGATTTGCAGGACTTGATGAAGTGACCCGCAGCTCCGCAGTACAGGCAGAGCTTACCCTCATGACGACGCTGCCGCTCCTCCGGGGACAATCGGGATCGGTTAATCTGCATGGGTTCGTCCGGACTTGGAACCACCGCTTGCCTTGCAGGAGGAAGCCGGAACCTAGAACGATCCGATCGACTACGTTCTCCTCCACGTTCCTGCATCCGGAGATCTACCTTGACACAGAGAGAGATCAATTCCTCTAAAGAATCCGGAAGCTCTCGAGTGACCAACTCGTCCTTCAGACGATCAGAAAGACCGTTCCCGAAAGCAGCTCTCAGAGCCTCATTATTCCAACGTAGTTCAGAGGCAATGGTTTGGAAATGAACCACATACTGACCCACGGATCGGGAGCCTTGACGGATGCGGAGTAAGTCAGAAGAGGCCGAGGTCATCCTGCCGGGCTCGTCAAAGATTTGTCGAAAAGACGTGATAATTTCGGAGTAATTGGAAACCAGTGAATCAGACCGTTCCCATAATGGAGACACCCAATCCAAGGCAGATCCTTCCAGCAGAGAAATAATATATGCTACCTTGGACCGGTCTGTAGGAAAGTTGTGAGCTAGTAGCTCGAAATGTACCTCGCATTGCTTTAAGAAACCACGACAATTCTTAGGATTCCCATTATAACGGGATGGCGTAGGCAGCTGAAGGCGCGGAGTGGCACCGGCCGATGGTTGGACATTGCTGGAGGTGGCAAGTGGTGCAGCTACCGGAACTGGTGCCGGAATTACTGAGGTTAGAGACGCCTGAATCTGATCCAGACGTCCGGACAACTCCTGGAGGTACTGCATCACCTGACCTTGTGCCGCTTCCTGACTTTGTACACGGGAAGCCAGGTCCTGGATGGCACTTGAGTCCGTGTTCCGATTCCCCGGGTCCATGTGGCCTGAGTATACTATCACTGACCTGGTTTGAGGAGGTTGTGGACTCGGGTTTCCTCCGATGACCGGGAAGTGGAACCGCAACTGGGCCGCAGCAGAGATGGCTGGATGTAAGTCTTCCTCATGTAGGATCAGATCGGCGGACAGGAGGCACGTGCAGACGCTGAAGGTCTCCTGAAAGAGAGAACTTGACAGGTGCTGGTGAATCACAGAAAATACTAGGTGCTGGATGCACGGAGGTGCTTGGAGGCACGGAGGTGCTGGAGGCACGGAGGTGCTTGGAGGCACTGAGGTGCTTGAGGCACGGAGGTGCTTGGAGGCACGGAGGTGCTGGAAGCACGGTGGTGCTTGGAGGCACGGAGGTGCTAGAGGCACGGAGGTGCTGGAGGCACGGAGGTGCTTGGAGGCACGGAGGTGCTTGGAGGCACGGAGGTGCTGGAGGCACGGAGGTGCTTGGAGGCACGGAGGTGCTTAGAGGCACAGAGGTGCTGGAGGCACGGAGGTGCTTGGCACGGAGCACTGGAGATCACAGGTACAGTAGCACGATGATACTCAGGCGCCGGAGCACTGCCCAGCGTCTGAATTTAAACTTCCCGCCAGGACCTGATTGGAGGACGGGCCGATGACGTCACCCGCAGCTCCCGAGGACGTCGGACGTGGACGCCGGCTAGACGGAGCGCCGGACGCCGGGACCCGCCAGCGAGGACGGCCGCACGGAGACCCAGCGCGCCCGGAGATGTAAGTGAGAAGACCGCGGCGCCGTGACAGACTCACTCAAATGAATGGCTCTAATTACTCAACCTTAATTTTGATTCATTATTGATGTTCCACATTTTGGGATTATTTATTTAGAAGATGTGCATTTGTTGTACAGGGATCTTCTTTTCCTAAGGGCTGTATAGGGTTATTGCAAGACCTTCTGGTGTTAGAAGAACAGAGTTTCAGTGATCTTGCAATGCATCAGCTTTCCATTGTACTGCAGCACTAGATGGGCCAGGAGCTCCTGTGAGGCACAAACAGTTACTGAATAAGGCCTAGTATGGAGTCTCATGGTGGCTTACAGCCAGGAAGATGTCTGGCTTGCCAGGCTGAGGCATGCTGTGGGCACAGAGGTTAACATTGCTTCCTTCCACAGTCCTACTTATAGTATGAAATGAGTTTTGACTGTAGAATGGTAAGCTCCACTAGGGCAGGGGCTCAATAGCAAAAAAATTCACTGCACCGTCGTGCTTAGTACTTTACCGAATGGGCCCGAACTCAACTTGCCCCATCTGTGGCTGCTGTGGGGTCTCAGGAGGGGTTGCTAAAACATCTAAGTGGCTGCTTTATTTAAAAATAAAATAGGAATAAAATAAACAAGACACACTGGTATGCTCACATGCGTGTAACTGGGACACACAGGTATGCTCACATGCATGTAACTGAGAGCTGTGAAATACTAAAATAAGGCATCTGCCATGAAATATGTAAATAAAATTGCAATAAAAAAATGAAAAAAAAGAAACCCATAAGATTTTTACAAAATAAGGGCCTAATTCAGACCTCATTGTAGCAGCAACTTTGTTAGCAGATGGGCTAAACCATGTTCACTGCAGGTGGGGCAGATGTAACATGTGCAGAGAGAGTTAGATTTGGGTGGGTGTGTTCATACTGAAATCTAAATTGCAGAGTAAAAATAAAGCAGCCAGTATTTACCCTTTACAGAAACAATATAACCCACCCAAATCTAATGTTCTTTGCACATGTTATATCTGCCCTCCCCCTGCAGTGCACATGGTTTTGCCCATCTGCTAACAAATTTGCTGCTACGATCAAGTCTGAATTTGGCTCCAAGTCTCCAGACTCCACGGAGGGGAAAATATCCAATCTTGATCCTGTGGTACACACCAGTTTATTTGCATCCTAGTTTTAAATCCTAGATTATCTTAATCCCTGAACATGGAGAAGGGGGTACAAATTCGGAGGCTTTGGCCCCTAGTTTTTCAGTTTGTCATGTAATGTGGTAATTAATAATTATATATTTGCTTGGTTGAAGTCCTTTCTGTTCCACACCAATATAGGAGTAGAGGTGAAAGCCTGTGTGTTGTTCCTGATTGCGTGTGCCTCTCTAATTTTTAATCACCTTCTTGACACTGTCCTCTTCCTCTTAACTCTTCTCTTAATGTGAAAACTCATCAAAGAAGGAGGTGGTATGTTTGTAACTAGGTATGATTTGGAGAACTTGGCAAGCTTTTTCCAGGGGGACCACCTGTCACTGAAATGATGGGTTTATTAAACTCTGCATGTCCTATTTAAACTAGTGATGTGCACCGGACATTTTTCGGGTTTTGTGTTTTGGTTTTGGATTCGGTTCCGCGGCCGTGTTTTGGATTCGGACGCGTTTTGGCAAAACCTCCCTGAAAATTTTGTGTCGGATTCGGGTGTGTTTTGGATTCGGGTGTTTTTTACAAAAAACCCTCAAAAACAGCTTAAATCATAGAATTTGGGGGTCATTTTGATCCCATAGTATTATTAACCTCAATAACCATAATTTCAACTCATTTTCAGTCTATTCTGGACACCTCACACCTCACAATATTATTTTTAATCCTAAAATTTGCACCGAGGTCGCTGGATGACTAAGCTAAGCGACCCAAGTGGCCGACACAAACACCTGGCCCATCTAGGAGTGGCACTGCAGTGTCAGGCAGGATGGCACTTCAAAAAAATAGTCCCCAAACAGCTCATGATGCAAAGAAAAAAAGAGGTGCACCAAGGTCGCTGGATGGCTAAGCTAAGCGACACAAGTGGCCGACACAAACACCTGGCCCATCTAGGAGTGGCACTGCAGTGTCAGGCAGTATGGCACTTCAAAAAAATAGTCCCCAAACAGCACATGATGCAAAGAAAAATGAAAGAAAAAAGAGGTGCAAGATGGAATTGTCCTTGGGCCCTCCCACCCACCCTTATGTTGTATAAACAGGACATGCACACTTTAACAAACCCATCATTTCAGCGACAGGGTCTGCCACACAACTGTGACTGAAATGACTGGTTGGTTTGGGCCCCCACCAAAAAAGAAGCAATCAATCTCTCCTTGCACAAACTGGCTCTACAGAGGCAAGATGTCCACCTCCTCCTCATCGTCCGATTCCTCACCCCTTTCACTGTGTACATCCCTCTCCTCACATATTATTAATTCGTCCCCACTGGAATCCACCATCTCAGGTCCCTGTGTACTTTCTGGAGGCAATTGCTGGTGAATGTCTCCACGGAGGAATTGATTATAATTAATTTTGATGAACATCATCTTCTCCACATTTTCTGGAAGTAACCTCGTACGCCGATTGCTGACAAGGTGAGCGGCTGCACTAAACACTCTTTCGGAATACACACTGGAGGGTGGGCAACTTAGGTAACATAAAGCCAGTTTCTGTAAGGGCCTCCAAATTACCTCTTTTTCCTGCCAGTATACGTACGGACTGTCTGACGTGCCTACTTAGATGCGGTCACTCATATAATCCTCAACCATTCTTTCAATGGTGAGAGAATCATATGCAGTGACAGTAGACGACATGTCACTAATTGTTGGCAGGTCCTTCAGTCCGGACCAGATGTCAGCACTCGCTCCAGACTGCCCTGCATCACCGCCAGCGGGTGGGCTCGGAATTCTTAGCCTTTTCCTCGCACCCCCAGTTGCAGGAGAATGTGAAGGAGGAGCTGTTGACGGGTCACATTCCGCTTGACTTGACAATTTTCTCACCAGCAGGTCTTTGAACCTCTGCAGACTTGTGTCTGCCGGAAAGAGAGATACAACGTAGGTTTTAAATCTAGGATCGAGCACGGTGGCCAAAATGTAGTGCTCTGATTTCAACAGATTGACCACCCGTGAATCCTGGTTAAGCGAATTAAGGGCTCCATCCACAAGTCCTACATGCCTAGCGGAATCGCTCTGTTTTAGCTCCTCCTTCAATGTCTCCAGCTTCTTCTGCAAAAGCCTGATGAGGGGAATGACCTGACTCAGGCTGGCAGTGTCTGAACTTACTTTACGTGTGGCAAGTTCAAAGGGTTGCAGAACCTTGCACAACGTTGAAATCATTCTCCACTGCGCTTGAGTCAGGTGCATTCCCCCTCCTTTGCCTATATCGTAGGCAGATGTATAGGCTTGAATGGCCTTTTGCTGCTCCTCCATCCTATAGAGGGTTGAATTCCACCTCGTTACCACCTCTTGCTTCAGATTATGGCAGGGCAGGTTCAGGAGTGTTTGCTGGTGCTCCAGTCTTCGGCACGCGGTGGCTGAATGCCGAAAGTGGCCCGCAATTCTTCGGGCCACCGACAGCATCTTTTGCACGCCCCTGTCGTTTTTTTAAATAATTCTGCACCACCAAATTCAATGTATGTGCAAAACATGGGACGTGCTGGAATTTGCCCAGATGTAATGCACGCACAATATTGCTGGCGTTGTCCGATGTCACAAATCCCCAGGAGAGTCCATTTGGGGTAAGCCATTCTGCGATGATGTTCCTCAGTTTCCGTAAGAGGTTGTCAGCTGTGTGCCTCTTCTGGAAAGCGGTGATAAAAAGCGTAGCCTGCCTAGGAAAGAGTTGGCGTTTGCGAGATGCTGCTACTGGTGCCGCCGCTGCTGTTCTTGCTGCGGGAGGCAATACATCTACCCAGTGGGCTGTCACAGTCATATAGTCCTGAGTCTGCCCTGCTCCACTTGTCCACATGTCCGTGGTTAAGTGGACATTGGGTACAACTGCATTTTTTAGGACACTGGTGACTCTTTTTCTGACGTCTGTGCACATTTTCGGTATCGCCTGCCTAGAGAAATGGAACCTAGATGGTATTTGGTACCGGGGACACAGTATCTCAATCAAGTCTGTAGTTGCCTGTGAATTAACGGTGGATACCGGAAACACGTTTCTCACCACCCAGGCTGCCAAGGCCTGAGTTATCCGCTTTGCAGCAGGATGACTGCTGTGATATTTCATCTTCCTCGCAAAGGACTGTTGGACAGTCAATTGCTCACTGGAAATAGTACAAGTGGTCTTCCGACTTCCCCTCTGGGATGACGATCGACTCCCAGCAGCAACAACAGCAGCGCCAGCAGCAGTAGGCGTTACACTCAAGGATGCATCTGAGGAATCCCAGGCAGGAGAGGACTCGTCAGACTTGACAGTGACATGGCCTGCAGGACTATTGGCTTTCCTGTGTAAGGAGGAAATTGACACTGAGGGAGTTGGTGGTGTGGTTTGCAGGAGCTAGGTTACAAGAGGAAGGGATTTAGTGGTCAGTGGACTGCTTCCTCTGTCATCCAAAGTTTTTGAACTTGTCACTGACTTATGATGAATGTGCTGCAGGTGACGTATAAGGGAGGATGTTCCGAGGTGGTTAACATCCTTACCCCTACTTATTACAGCTTGACAAAGGCAACACACGCTTGACACCTGTTGTCCGCATTTGTGTTGAAATAATTCCACACCGAAGAGCTGATTTTTTTTGTAATTTGACCAGGCATGTCAATGGCCATATTCGTCCCACGGACAGCAGGTGTCTCCCCGGGTGCCTGACTTAAACAAACCACCTCACCATCAGAATCCTCCTTGTCAATTTCCTCCTCTGCGCCAGCAACACCCATATCCTCATCCTGGTGTACTTCAACAGTGACATCTTCAATTTGACTATCAGGAACTGGACTGCGGGTGCTCCTTCCAGCACTTGCAGGGGGCGTGCAAATGGTGGAAGGCGCCACCTCTTCCCCTCCAGTGTTGGGAAGGTAAGGCATCGCAGCCGACACAATTGGACTCTCCTTGGGGATTTGTGATTTAGAAGAACGCACAGTTCTTTGCTGTGCTTTTGCCAGCTTAAGTCTTTTCATTTTTCTAGCGAGAGGATGAGTGCTTCCATCCTCTTGTGAAGCTGAACCACTAGCCATGAACATAGGCCAGGGCCTCAGCAGTTCCTTTCTTCGACTCTCCGTGTCGTAAATGGCATATTGGCAAGTTTACGCTTCTCCTCAGACGCTTTTAATTTTGATTTTTGGGTCATTTTACTGAACTTTTGTGTTTTGGATTTTACATGCTCTCTACTATGACATTGGGCATTGGCCTTGGCAGACGACGTTGATGGCATTTCATCGTCTCGGCCATGACTAGTGGCAGCAGCTTCAGCACGAGGTGGAAGTGGATCTTGATCTTTCCCTATTTTACCCTCCACATTTTTGTTCTCCATTTTTTAATGTGTGGAATTATATGCCAGTATCAATAGCAATGGCCTACTACTATATATACTGCGCACAACTGAAATGCACCACAGGTATGGATGGATAGTATACTTGATGACACAGAGGTTGGTAGTGCAGTGGCCTACTGTACCGTACTGCTATATATTATATACTGGTGGTCAGCAAACTGTGCAAAACTGAAATGCACCACAAGTATGGATGGATAATAAACTTGATGACACAGAGGTAGGTAGAGCAGTGGCCTACTGTACCGTAATGCTATATATTATATACTGGTGGTCAGCAAACTGTGCAAAACTTAAATGCACCACAGGTATGGATGGATAGTATACTTGACGACACAGAGGTAGGTAGAGCAGTGGCCTACTGTACCGTACTGCTATATATTATATACTGGTGGTCAGCAAACTGTGCAAAACTTAAATGCACCACAGGTATGGACAGATAATATACTTGACGACACAGAGGTAGGTAGAGCAGTGGCCTACTGTACCGTACTGCTATATATTATATACTGGTGGTCAGCAAACTGTGCAAAACTGAAATGCACCACAGGTATGGATGGATAGTATACTTGACGACACAGAGGTAGGTAGAGCAGTGGCCTACTGTACCGTACTGCTATATATTATATACTGGTGGTCAGCAAACTGTGCAAAACTTAAATGCACCACAGGTATGGATGGATAGTATACTTGACGACACAGAGGTAGGTAGAGCAGTGGCTTACTGTACCGTACTGCTATATATTATATACTGGTGGTCAGCAAACTGTGCAAAACTGAAATGCACCACAGGTATGGATGGATAGTATACTTGACGACACAGAGGTAGGTAGAGCAGTGTCCTACTGTACCGTTCTGCTATATATTATATACTGGTGGTCAGCAAACTGTGCCAAACTGAAATGCACCACAGGTATGGATGGATAGTATACTTGACGTCACAGAGGTAGGTAGAGCAGTGGCCTTCTGTACCGTACTCCTATATATTATATACTGGTGGTCAGCAAAATTATGCACTGTACTCCTACTATATACTACAATGCAGCACAGATATGGAGCGTTTTTCAGGCAGAGAACGTATAATACTGGTGGTCACTAGTCAGCAAAACTCTGCACTGTACCCCTCCTATATAATACTGCTGGTCCCCAATCCCCACAATAAAGCAGTGTGAGCACAGATATATGCAGCACACTGAGCACAGATATGGAGTGTTTTTCAGGCAGACAACGTATAATACTGGTGGTCACTGGTCCGCAAAACTCTGCACTGTACTCCTCCTATAATACTGCTGGTCCCCAGAATAAAGATATGCAGCCCCCTGAAACAAAGTGAGAGGACGCCAGCCACGTCCTCTCACTATCATTTCCAATGCACGAGTGAAAAATGGCGGCGACGCGCGGCTCCTTATATAGAATCCGAATCTCGCGAGAATCCGACAGCGGGATGATGATGTTCGGGCGCGCTCGGGTTAACCGAGCGATACGGGAGAATCCGAGTATGCCTCGGACCCGTGTAAAATGGGTGAAGTTCGGGGGGGTTCGGATTCCGAGGAACCGAACCCGCTCATCTCTAATTTAAACAACCTATATCCCAAGACAATTCCATCTTGCACCTCTTTTTTTTATTTGCATTATGTGCTCTTTGAGGCCTATTTTTTAAAACTGCCATCCTGTCTGCCACTGCAGTGCCACTCCTAGGTGGGCCAGGTGTTTGTGCCGTTCACTTGTGTCCCTTAGCTTAGTCATCCAGTGACCCCAGTGCACCTCTTTTTTTTCATTGCATTATGTGCTCTTTGGGGCCTAGTTTTTAAAACTGCCATCCTGTCTGCCACTGCAGTGCCACTCCTAGATGGGCCAGGTGTTTGTGCCGCCCACTTGATTCGCTTAGGTTAGTCATCCAGCGACCTTGGTGCAACCTTTTGGCCTAAAAACAATATTGTGAGGTGTGAGGTGTTCAGCATAGTCTGGAAATGAGTGGAAATGAATGTTGTTGAGGTTAATAATACCGTAGGATCAAAAATACCCCCAAATTCTGTGATTTTAGCTGTTTTTATGTTTGTTTGTTTTCCAAAATCATCCAGATCCAAAACTAAAACCCAAAAGGGTGGTTTTGTCAAAAACCAATCCAGATCCAAAACACGAGTGGGATCCAGATCCAAAACCAAAACACGAAAAACAAAAAGTGTCTGCCGCACATCTCTAGTAATTAGTTTATAACTAATTGTTCTTTTATGTATTTTAGTGGTTATCCTCATCGGACTTTGATGGGTCATCCCTAGCATAGTATTGTCATTATTTTTTTGTGTACAATACACGTGATAGGTTTTTTTATTCTCAATCACTATAATTAAACTGAACCTTGCCATTGGTTCTTTGAATTTATTTCATTATTAGACATGATCTGCATATCCTATATGTCCTTTGTAATTTCACTAACCCTTGATAAGCCATTGCTACCCAATTGAAAGCATTAGTGGCTTTCATTTGCTAGTAAGAATATCTGGCTTTAAAGGACAGGTGGCTGGTTAAGCAATTGGCATTGGATTATAAAGCTTAGCACAGTATTACCTGGTTGATTCATAACTATCTCCCCCATCTGTTATGTAGAATCATGACCGTTTTGTTACAAAATACCAGTGTTCTTCTGTGTGTTGGTTTCTAATGCTGCTGTATATCACTAGTTACTTATGATAAAATTTTTATTGCAGAAGTTGGACACCTCATACCTCAGTAACACTGAGAGCTAAGGTGAGGTAATGATTTTGAGTTCTCATGGTTTTATTTATTATACATGCTGAATCTTACACAGAAGCAAATTGGAAACTTAAAGTGGCCCTAGAAAAAAATCTGAAAGCTGCCTGATTAGGTGGGGCCAAATAAACTGTAGGTGGGACCAATATATAAAAAGGCTGAGTTATCTCTAGCCACATCAATAGTAGACAATGGGCCTAACTCACTAAGGATTGCAAATGCAAAACTGCTCACAGCAGTTTTGTAATTGCAGTCCTTATTAATGCAAATGTAGCCTGACACAAGGGGGGTCATTCCGAGTCGATCACTCGCCTGCTTTTATTTGAAGCGCTGCGATCAGATAGTCTCCGCCTATGGGGGAGTGTTTTTTCACTTTGCAAGTGTGAGAATGCTTGTGCAGCCAAGCGGTACAAAAAAGTCTTGTGCAGTTTCTGAGAAGGTCGGAACTTACTCAGCCCCTGCGATCACTTCAGCTTGTCCAGTCCCGGAATTGACGTCACACACCCGCCCTGCAAACGCTTGGACACGCCTGAGTTTTTCCAACCACTCCCTGAAAATAGTCAGTTGACACCCATAAACACCTTCTTCCTGTCAATCTTCTTGCGATCAGCTGTGCGAAGGGATTCTTTGTTAAATCCATCACCCACCACCGATCCGCTTTGTACCGGAACGACGCGCCTGCGCATTACTGTGCATACGTATGCGCAGTTTTGCTGAGTTTTGACCTGATCACAGCACTGCAAAAAATGGCTAGCGTGCGATCAGGTCAGAATGTCCCCCAAGGTGGGTTATCGCCTTGCACTTATCACTGCTTTATAACTTCTTTATCCCTTATCCCGGCTTAATACATCTGCCCCTATATTACTAGTCTGCATCTGAAATGTGCAAGCCCTTAGTTGCACAATTCCAGTGCCCCTACATACAGTAACACCACTGGTGGCTCTAGACAATTCACCATCATCACACCATTGACACTTGCACCAGCAATATGGCAGGTCCAGTTTCTCTGAAACACCTGTGACACTGCCATAACACTCCCATGAGATGGACTCTTTTACATTCCCTTCAGCCCACATTCCAGTAACTACCTAGGAATGACCATCACTTTGCTGCTCCATTGAGGATTCTATATGAGTTCTACGCAGCAGTACCATTTTGTGTAATTTCCGGTAACGCTTGCCCTGGAGGGTTACCTGAATTTTTTTTTGCATGTGCAGTAGAAAATAATAGTTTAACTATGTGAACATCGGCATTGTGTCGTGTGACACAGAATCAGGCTCATAGTGACCCTTTTAGTCAAAACTAAAAGAACATATGATTTATATTATGTTACATTTCTTTATTTCAGGATCATTTTCCAAATGTATTAGCACAATTCAAGACTGATATTACAAACTGCTGTTATGTTTCATGGATTGGTTTGATTAATGCCATTAAGCTAAATCTGTTGCCACAGCTATTTGTTTAAAACCTTAATGGTGAGAGTCTCCCCCATATTTCTTTAAATTTAACATCATATCACCTCGCAGATTCACATGGTGAAATTTTTTTACTTAGGATGCCATGTGCAACTTTACAGAAACCTACTTCAGGAGGTGGTATGGGTGTCACAAACGTTAATCTTTATTATATTGCAGACCAACTAGCTTAATGCATTCTAAGGGGCCATTTATAATATGAGAGAGTGTAGGTGACAGTTAAAATGGGAATATTGGGTATGCAAGCCATTTCATCCCAAGTATAGATTCTCAGGTCGACCCAATCTAAAATCTGCATAATCCAGTTATATCACATACTGTATTCTAGATATATGGGATTATAAAATGAGTCAATTGATGACATAATATTGCCCCTTCTCTGAGGCCAATAATTCCCATATTTAACAATCCTGAATTTCAACCAGGTTGTCACCCACCTTTTTCAAACATTGGCAATATGCAGGGATAAGACTACTGAATGATATTACCTGTGATCTAGTGTTTCCTACTTTCAAAGACATACAAACTACATTTTCTATATCAGATAGATATTTTTATCAACATTTACAGCACCAACATTTTCACTCTTCATTACGTATGACCAAAAAACCACTAACTACAGTACTTGTGAATCTCTGATCTTCTGGTATTATAGCACTGTCTTGTATCCACACTATGGGGGTAATTCCAAGTTGATCGCAGCAGGAAATTTTTTAGCAGTTGGGAAAAACCATATGCACTGCAGGGGGGGGCAGATATAACATTTGCAGAGAGAGTTAGATTTGGGTGGGTTATTTTGTTTCTGTGCAGGGTAAATACTGGCTGCTTTATTTTTACACTGCAAATTAGATTGCAGATTGAACACACCACACCCAAATCTAACTCTCTCTGCACATGTTATATCTGCCTCCCCTGCAGTGCACATGGATTTGCCCAGTTGCTAACAGAATTCCTGCTACGATCAACTTGGAATTACCCCCTATATGCTTTGCTCAGTCTGGATCTCAACTAAAGGATTCACATGAGTTGGCCTGGGATGCTGACTAAGGGGAAACTTTAGACACTGAAAACTGTAACGATATGTATATCTGTACTATTGTAGTATCCAGTTCCATCTGCGTACATGTAAAATAAAATACCTACCAACTTTTCTATAGATGGTATTATGTTACCTGCAGAGTCCAGACTAAGTAAAATGTACCCCAGCAGTTCCAATTTGTGTTGGAGATATGGAACATGCATTGGAACATTTTTGCATATATAGCGGGACTGCCCAAAACTTGCTCCCTTTTACTGCTAAGCATTCCAGATGGCTCTCATCATCAACATAAATTGCTCAGACATATGACTCTTGAAGTCACCTGGTTGCAGCTTGGAAAAAATAAGAGATTCCCACTGTAAGTAAGATCATAGCCAATATATTGTATGGAATACATAACCAGCATACTGCATAACTCTTTCACGAGCTTTTCCAAAGCATGGGAGCCTTAGTACTCGCACTTTCAGGTCCCCCCAGCTGTTGAATGACTTGTATTTATAGATATACTGGTTATGAACACTGACAAGTCCCTAAGATCACCTATATACCTTACAGATATTTAGGATGGAAGCAGCTCATCCTCCCACACTCTTTTTTTTTCTTTTTTCTCCCCTTCCTTGCTTCATGTCCAATAAAGATGGAGACACTTATCTGACTCTTATCTTGTTCTTTTCCTCTACACTCTTCTTTCTCTTCTTTACCTTCTGTCTTTGCATATAAAATTCAACTGGATGAATCTAACTAAGTGATGTGCTTATTTCTCAGTTGTAAGATATTTCACTATGTTTTTCTTCTTTGTACTGTTTGCGGTTGTTTTTGTTTACCTCTAATGCACATTATGAACACCTGCACATATGTCATTTACTGTAAATAATTCCTTTCATCCACAAAATAAAATATTGTTTAAAATTTATATAAAACTTAAATTTCCAAGTTCCTCTATGAACATGTACAGTATATTCTTTAGAGATGAGCAGGTTCGGTTCCCTGAGAACCGAACCCCCCCAAAATTCACTACCCGAGCCCGTATCCAAGTCAGGCTCAGCTTTTTCCACCTGACTCGGAAACCAGAATGAGGCAAAACATTATCATCCCACTGTCGGATTCTCGCTGTATAAGTCCAGTCCATTGCAGTGGTGCCATGTTGTCCTGCATCAGTACAGTTATAGTGTCTTGTGCTGCATCAGTCCCGTCATAGTGGTGGTGTCCTCTGCTGCCATATGTCCAGTGCTTCTGTATAAGTCCAGTCCATTGCAGTGGTGCTCTGTTTTCCTGCATCAGTCTAGTGGTGGTGTCGCTGTTCTGCTGTTATGTCCAGTGGTACTGCCGTATATGTCCAGTGATACTGCCGTATATGTCCAGCAGTACTGCCATATTATTCCAGTGATACTACCATATACAGTATATCCAGTGGTACTGCCGTATAAATCCAGTGGTACTGGCGTATAAAATCAGTCCAGTGATACTGCTGTATATGTCCAGTGATACTGCCATATGTGTGCAGCGGTACTGCCATATAAATCCAGCGATACTGCTGTTAATGTCCAGTGGTACTGCCATATAAATTCAGTGGTACTGGCATATAAATCCAGTTCAGTGATACTGCCGTATATATGTACAGTGGTACTGCCAGATTATTCCAGTGATACTGCCGTATATGTCCAGTAGTACTGCCGTAAAAATACAGTGGTAGTGGCGTATAAATCCAGTCCAGTGATACTGCCGTATATGTCCAGTGGTACTGGCGTATAAATCCAGTCCAGTGATATTGCCTATAGGTCCAGCAATACTGCCATATATGTTCAGCAGTACAGCCATATAAATCCAGCGATACTGCCATATACGTCCAGTGGTACTAGCCATATAATTCCATTGATACTGCCATATTTGTCCTGTGGTACTGCTGTATAAATCCAGTGGTACTGGTGTATCAATCCAGTCCAGTAATACTGCCATAGATGTCCAGTGGTACTGCCACATAATTCCAGTGAAACTGCCATATATATGTCCAGTGGTACTGCCATATAAATCCAGTTTTACTGGCAAATAAATCCAGTCCAGTATTACTGCCTTATATGTCCAGTGATACTGCTGTATATGTCCAGTAGTACTGCTATATTGCCATATAAATCCAGTGGTACTGGCGTATAAATCCAGTTCAGTGATATTGCCGTATATGTCCAGCGATACTGCTGTATGTGTCCAGTGGTACTGCTATATAAATCCAGTGGCACTAGCATATAAATCCAGTCCAGTAATACTGCCGTATATGTCCAGTGGTACTGCCATATAATTCCAGTGATACTGCTGCATATGCCCAGTGGTACTGCCTTATAAATCCAGTGGTACTGCTGTATGTGTCCAGCAATACTGCTATATAAATCCAGCGATACTGCTGCATATGTCGAATGGTACTGCCATATAAATCCAGTGGTACTGGCATATAAATCCAGTCCAGGGATACTGCCGTATATGTCCAGTGGTACTGCCATATAATTCCAGTGATACTGCCGTATATGTCCAGTGGTAATGCCATATTGTCATATAAATCCAGTGGTACTGGCATATAAATCCAGTCCAGTGATCCTGCCATATAAATCCAGTTCAGTGGTACTGCCGTATATATCCAGTGGTACTGCCACATAAATCCAGTGGTAATGCCCTGTAATTCCAGTAATACTGCTGTATGATTCCAGTGGTACTGACGTATAATTCTAGTGGTACTGTCGTATAAGTCCAGTGATCCTGAACGTATAAATCCAGTCCACTGGTACTGCCGTATTATTTCAGTAATACTGCTGTATAATTCCAGTGATACTGTCATATAATTCCAGTGATACTGCCGTATGATTCCAGTGGTACTGGCATATAAATCTAGTGATACTGCCATATAAATCCAGTCCAGTGGTACTGCCGTATAAGTCCAGTGGTACTGCCATATAATTCCATTGATACTGCTACATAATTTTAGTGATACTGTCATATAATTCCAGTGGTACTGGTGTATAAATCCAGTGATCCTGCCGTATAAATCCAGTCCAGTGGTACTGCCATATAAGTCTAGTGGTACTGCCATATAATTCAAGTGGTACTGTCGTATAATTCCAGTGGTACTGCCGTATAAATCCAGTGATCCTGCCGTATAAATTCAGACCAGTGGTACTGCCGTATAATTCCAGTGATACTGCCATGTAATTCCAGTGATACTGCTGTATAATTCAAGTGATACTGCCATATAATTCCAGTGGTACTGGCATATAAATCCAGTGATCCTGCCATATAAATCCAGTCCAGTGGTACTGCCATATAATTCCAGTGATACTGCCGTATATATCCAGTGGTACTAGCCATATCATTCCAGTGATACTGCCGTATAATTCCAGTGGTACAGTCATATAAATCTAGTGATACTGCCATATAAATCCAGTCCAGTGGTACTGCCGTATAAGTCCAGTGGTACTGCCATATAATTCCATTGATACTGCCACATAATTTTAGTGATACTGCCATATAATTCCAGTGGTACTGGTGTATAAATCCAGTGATCCTGCCGTATAAATCCAGTCCAGTGGTACTGCCATATAAGTCTAGTGGTACTGCCATATAATTCAAGTGGTACTGTCGTATAATTCCAGTGGTACTGCCATATAAATCCAGTGATCCTGCCGTATAAATTCAGACCAGTGGTACTGCCGTATAATTCCAGTGATACTGCCATGTAATTCCAGTGATACTGCTGTATAATTCAAGTGATACTGCCATATAATTCCAGTGGTACTGGCATATAAATCCAGTGATCCTGCCGTATAAATCCAGTCCAGTGGTACTGCCATATAATTCCAGTGATACTGCCGTATATATCCAATGGTACTAGCCATATCATTCCAGTGATACTGCAGTATAATTCCAGTGGTACTGTCATATAAATCTAGTGATACTGCCATATAAATCCAGTCCAGTGGTACTGCCGTATAAATCCAGTGGTACTGCCATATAATTCCATTGATACTGCCACATAATTTTAGTGATACTGCCATATAATTCCAGTGGTACTGGTGTATAAATCCAGTGATCCTGCCATATAAATCCAGTCCAGTGGTACTGCCATATAAGTCTAGTGGTACTGCCATATAATTCAAGTGGTACTGTCATATAATTCCAGTGGTACTGCCGTATAAATCCAGTGATCCTGCCGTATAAATTCAGACCAGTGGTACTGCCGTATAATTCCAGTGATACTGCCATGTAATTCCAGTGATACTGCTGTATAATTCAAGTGATACTGCCATATAATTCCAGTGATACTGGCATATAAATCCAGTGATCCTGCCGTATAAATCCAGTCCAGTGGTACTGCCATATAATTCCAGTGATACTGCCGTATATGTCCAGTGGTACTAGCCATATCATTCCAGTGATACTGCCGTATAATTCCAGTGGTACTGTCATATAAATCTAGTGATACTGCCATATAAATTCAGTCCAGTTGTACTGCTGTATAAGTCCAGTGGTACTGCCATATAATTCAATTGATACTGCCACATAATTTTAGTGATACTGCCATATAATTCCAGTGGTACTGGTGTATAAATCCAGTGATCCTGCCGTATAAATCCAGTCCAGTGGTACTGCCATATAAGTCTAGTGGTACTGCCATATAATTCAAGTGGTACTGTCGTATAATTCCAGTGGTACTGCCGTATAAGTCCAGTGATCCTGCCGTATAAATTCAGACCAGTGGTACTGCCGTATAATTCCAGTGATACTGTCATGTAATTCCAGTGATACTGCTGTATTATTCAAGTGATACTGCCATATAATTCCAGTGGTACTGGCATATAAATCCAGTGATCCTGCCGTATAAATCCAGTCCAGTGGTACCTCCATATAATTCCAGTCATACTGCCGTATATGTCCAGTGGTACTAGCCATATAATTCCAGTGATACTGCCGTATATGTCCTGTGGAACTGTTGTATAAATCCAGTGGTACTTGTATATAAATCCAGTCCAGTGATACTGCCATAGATGTCCAGTGGTACTGCCATATAATTCCAGTGATACTGTCGTATATATATGTCCAGTGGTACTGCCATATAAATCCAGTGGTACTGGCAAATAAATCCAATCCAGTGATACTGCCTTATATGTCCAGTGATACTGCTGTATATGTCCAGTAGTACTGGTGTATTGCCATATAAATCCAGTGGTACTGTCGTATAAATCCAGTCCAGTGATACTGCCGTATATGTCCAGTAATACTGCTGTATGTGCAGAGGCGTATCTAGCACGGGGCGAGCAGGGCACGTGCCCTGGGCGCCATGGCAGCCCCAACAGAGGGGGGCGCCACCGGCACCTGCACGGCCCACTCGCCCCATGCGTCAGGGATTCCGCCGACGCTACCCGCGGCGCTTTCCCTGTCTCCCCGGCTGCTGTGCCTGTCACAATAGACAGGCAGCGGCAGCCAGGAGCCTCCCCCTACTCCCCCCCTGCAAAGTACACGATTGCGCGTGCGCGATCGCGACCGCGGAGGTGCGCACATGCGCGACCTCGGGGGGGGGGGGGGGGGGGGGTGTGCGCCGCCCCTGAACAGTGCAGCCTCAGGTGAGCGGGCCGGGGTAAACTTTATACTTTCTTGCAGTGTCGGGACAGGGGAGGGAAGGGGGTGCCGGACATTGTGTGTGTGTGTTAAGTGTGTGTATGTGGGACATTGTTCTTGATGGATAGTGTGTGTGTGTTAATTGTGTGTGTGTGGGACAGTGTGCATGTGTGTTGTGTGTGGGACAGTGTGTGTGTTAATTGTGTGTGTGTGTGGGACAGTTTGAGTGTGTGTTAATTGTGTGTGTGTGGGACAGTGTGCGTGTGTTAATTGTGTGAGTGTGGGACAGTTTGAGTGTGTGTTAATTGTGTGTGTGTGGGACAGTGTGCGTGTGTTAATTGTGTGAGTGTGTGACAGTGTGAGTGTGTTAATTGTGTGTGTGTGGGACAGTGTGATTGTGTGTTAATTGTGTGTGTGTGGGACAGTGTGAATGTGTGTTAATTGTGTGTGTGGGACAGTGTGAGTGTGTGTGGGACAGTGTGAGTGTGTTAATTTTGTGTGTGTGTGTGTGTGGGACAGTGTGAATGTGTGTTAATTGTGTGGGTGTGTTAATTGTGTGTGTGTGTGTGACAGTGTGAGTGTGTGTTAATTGTGTGTGTATGTTATTTGTGTGTGTGGGACAGTGTGCGTGCGTGTGTGTTAATTGTGTGTGTGTGTGGGACAGTGTGCGTGTGTGTTAATTGTGTGTGTGTGTGTTAATTGTCCCGGCGGTTATTGGCGTCTGTAGTGTGCGCCCCGTCCTCCTCCGCTGCCTCTGACAGGAGCGGCGGTGTGCGGCTCTCCCCCTCCTCAGCCGGCTCCGTCCTCCCGTCGTGGCCCTGCAGTGTGTGCCGGTCTCCCCAGCAGCAGCAGCAGGTTAGTCTCTCTCTCCCACCCCCCCCTCCTCCTCCTCCCCCCCCCTCTCTCTCTCTCTCTCTCTCTCTCCTCCTGTGGATTGAATTTTGTAAGTATCATTTTCATTTTTACAGGTACCCCTATTGGATTCTACTGGACAAGTGGACGTGATCGGCGTGGGATGTAGGTAAGTAATCTGTCTCTCATTTTTACAGGTACCCCTATTGGATTCTACTGGACAAGTGGACGTGACCAGCGTGGGATGTAGGTAAGTAATCTGTCTCTCATTTTTACAGGTACCCCTATTGAATTCTACTGGACAAGTGGACGTGACCAGCGTGGGATGTAGGTAAGTAATCTGTCTCTCATTTTTACAGATTCCCCTACTGGATTCTACTGACAAGTGGACGTGATCGGCGTGGGATGTAGGTAAGTAATCTGTCTCTCATTTTTACAGCTACCACTATTGAATTCTACTGGACAAGTGGACGTGATCGGCGTGGGATGTAGGTAAGTAATCTGTCTCTCATTTTTACAGATTCCCCTACTGGATTCTACTGGACAAGTGGACGTGACCAGCGTGGGATGTAGGTAAGTAATCTGTCTCTCATTTTTACAGGTACCCCTATTGAATTCTACTGGACAAGTGGACGTGACCAGCGTGGGATGTAGGTAAGTAATCTGTCTCTCATTTTTACAGGTACCCCTATTGGATTCTACTGGACAAGTGGACGTGACCGGTGTGGGATGTAGGTAAGTAATCCGTCTCTCATTTTTACAGGTACCCCTATTGATTTCTAATGGACAAGTGGACGTGACCAGCGTGGGATGTAGGTAAGTAATCTGTCTCTCATTTTTACAGGTACCCCTATTGGATTCTACTGGACAAGTGGACGTGACCGGCGTGGGATGTAGGTAAGTAATCTGTCTCTAATTTTTACAGGTACCCCTATTGGATTCTACTGGACAAGTGGACGTGACCGGCGTGGGATGTAGGTAAGTAATCTGTCTCTCATTTTTACAGATTCCCCTACTGGATTCTACTGGACAAGTGGACGTGACTGGCGTGGGATGTAGGTAAGTAATCTGTCTCTCATTTTTACAGATTCCCCTACTGGATTCTACTGGACAAGTGGACGTGACCGGCGTGGGATATAGGTAAGTATGTGTGAGTGTGTCAGTGTGTTTTAATAAATTTTTACTGTCACGGTGTGTGAGTTGTGTTTTTATTTGGGTATTTTTTCTGTTGTAGAACTACAGGTACGGGCGGGCCCGTTATTTCCCTGCATGTTGGTACTTGAGGTTCTCCAAGTACCAGCAAGCGGGGGAGGCTTTCTGGGCCTTGTAGTTCCAGAACAAAAAACAATATTCTTTTTTTACTTACATGGCTATCAGCCTCCCATCCACAGCCCACGGATGGGGGGGACAGCCTCGGGCTTCACCCCTGGCCCTTGGGTGCCTGGAGGGGGTTGACCCCTTGATTTAAGGGGTCCCCACTCCTCCAGGGAACCCCGGCCAGTGGTGACTAGTTGGGGGGGTAATGCCACGGCCGCAGGGACCTACATAAATGTGTCCCCCGGCTGTGGCATTATGTCTCTGGCTAGTGGAGCCTGGTGCTGGTTTTAAAAATACGGGGGGGACCCCTACATCTTTTGTGCCCCGTATTTTTGGAACCAGGACCGGACTAAGAGCCCGATGCTGGTTGTCTAAATACGGGGAACCCCTGTCCAATTTTTTCCCAGTATTTAAACAACCAGGACCGGCTCAAAGAGCCCGAGGCTGGTTATACTTAGGAGGGGGGACCTCACTCAGTTTTTTTTTACATTTTAACCCATTCAGACCCTTCTCCATTAAGTTAATGGAAGCCCTGGACAACAAAATTGCATTCATGTCCTCCTCCCACTCCCTTCCCAGTCCCAAACACAAATTATTATTTTTTTCTATAAAAATGTACAATATATCACAAGTATGATGAGCAGGCATGCAGCGGGCATTGGCGGCTTTGGACTGAGTTGCAAATTAGTGGCAGAGGGCTGGGTCAGTTGATGGTGGGCGAGTTTGTAAGCCATTGGTGGTGGCAGCGGGCATCGGCTCAGAGGCAGTGGCGGGCATTGGCTCGGTGGCGGTAGGGGTCATCGGCAGGATTCGGCAGACATTATGGCTGTTGTGCCTCACCGCACGCCACTGACCTCACCGCACGCCACTGGTGTGTGGGACAGTGTGCGTGTGTGTTAATTGTGTGTGTGGGACAGTGTGAGTGTGTGTTAATTGTGTGTGTGTGGAACAGTGTCAGTGTGTGTAAATTTTTGCAGTCCAGTGTGTGTGTGGGGGAGAGGAAAGTAAGAGAATGTGTGTGTGTAGTCTGAGTGGGTGTGTGTAGGATTTGGGGGTGGCCAGTCTGTGTGTGTGTAATCAGTGTGTGTGGGATGTACTAATGGCCATTTACCGAAGAGAGATATGTATTAAACCACGGGCACTGAGATGCCCTTCTCACTCACCATCCAGCTGGGTGGGCGAGCCGGGCGGGTGGAAAGCCAGCAGCAGGGGCAGCATGCCGGATATCAGCAGCCGAGGGTAGGGGCTGTAATGCACGTGCGGAGCCCAAAGCCGGAGATCAGCAGCATGTTGACCGGCAATAAGCAGCTTCTGCTTCCGCGTTCAACATGCTGCTGATCTCCGGCTTTGGGCTACGCAGGGTTCGGGGGATGGGTGTCCTCTGCCGGTGTACTGCAGCTCCGGGGGTACGGGCTCCGGAGGCTTTCAGCACTGTTAAATATCCAGCTGCCTCAAGTATGTACAGCCCGCACCCTCTGCTGCTAATATCCGGCATGCTGCTGCTGGCTGTCCCCCCGCCCGGCTCGGCCACACAGCTGTATGGTGAGAAGGGCATCTCAGTTCCTGAGGTTTAACACATATGCCTCAGAAAATGGCCTCTGCGGTAAACGATACTAATGCTTACCGTGATAGTAACAGCGGGGAGGAAGGCGCACATCGGGATCCTGCAGCATGAAACAAGAACCCCTTCGGAGCGCAGCAGACCACACTGAAAAGGGTGCATACCCGGTGCGGTGCTCTGCATCCCGGGTGGTGCTGAAGATGTGGAGTGTCGGAGGTGGCAGAAGCGCCGCAGCTTGGGGTGAGAAACCGCTGCAGCCCTTCCGCTGCTAAACTCTGCAATTAGTCTATTAAGGGGGTGGGCTCCCCTCATCATAGTGCCCCACAGGCCATGTTAATTCTGGGGGTAGGATCCCCTAACTCTATAATGGGAATTTTGGCTCATATCATGTGCTGTAACGTGAATTTTGGCTCATATCGTGTGCTATAATGTGAATTTCGGCTCATACTATGTGGGGTAATGTGAATTTTAGCTCATTCCGTGTGCTGTAATGTGAATTTCGGCTCATACCGTGTGCTGTAATGTGAATTTCGGCTCATACCATGTGGGGTTATGTGAATTTTGGCTCATACCATGTGGAGTAATGTGAATTTTGGCTCATACCGTGTGCTATAATGTGAATTTCGGCTCATACCGTGTGCTATAATGTGAGTTTTGGCTCATACCAGGTGGGGTAATGTGAATTTCGGCTCATACTGTGTGCTATAATGTGAATTTCGGCTCATACCGTGTGCTATAATGTGAAAGGGGCACCAGTACTAGATAGTATAAGGGGTCCTACTACACTGAAGGACACGCCCCTTTTGAGTGACCACGCCCCTTTTCCGGAGCATAATTGCTGTCTGCACTCTTTCATTCCACCTTCAAAAATTCAACTTCGACCACTGCACCTACATACACATACATACACACCCTGACATCTTTATATGCAGTGACACCGGTGGCGTCTGCACATACTTTCCTTTTGTATTTTTTTTTTATTATTATCATTTTATTAATTTATTATTTTTATATATTTTTATTTTTCTTGGGGGGGGGGGGGGGGGCGCCATTATTGATCTTGCCCTGGGCTCCAAAAACTCTAGTTACGCCTCTGTGTATGTGTCCAGCGCTACTGCATTATAAATCCAGCGATACTGCTGTATATGTCCAGTGGTACTGCCATATAAATCCAGTGATACTAGCATTTAAATCCAGTACAGTGATACTGCCATATATGTCCAGTGGTTCTGCCATATAATTCCAGTGATACTGCTGCATATGCCCATTGGTACTGCCATATAAATCCAGTAGTACTCAACGTCAACTTCCTCCTCAGTCTGGAGTGTCAGTAGTCCTGTACTACTTCAACTAAGCAATTGACTGTCCAACAGTCCTTTGTGAGGAAGATGAAATATAACAGCAGTCATCCTGTTGCTAAGCGGATAATTGAGGCCTTGACAGCAATGTTGGTGTTAGACGTGCGTCCGTTATCCACCATTATCCACCATTAGTTCAGTGGGACTTCAGTGGTACTTAGAGAATTGATGGAGGTAGTGTGTTCCCGGTACCATATCCCATCTAGGTTCCACTTCACTAGGCAGGCGATACCGAGAATGTACCGAGACATCAGAAAAAGTGTCCTCAGTGTCCTAAAAAATGCATTGTACCCACTGTCCACTTAACCACGGACATGTGGACAAGTGGAACAGGGCAGACTAAGGTTTATATGACTGTGACAGCCCACTGGGTAGTTGTATTGCCTCCTGCAGCAGCAACAGCAGTGGCACCAGTAGCAGCATCTCGCAAACGCCAACTCATTCCTTGGCAGGCTACGCTGTGTATCACCGATTTCTGAAAGAGGCACACCACTGACAACCTCTTACGGAAACTGAGGGACATCATTGCACAATGGCTTACCCCACTTAGACTATCCTGGGGATTTGTGATATCGGACAACGCAACCAATATTGTGTGTGCATTACATCTGGCCAAATTCCAGCACGTCCAATGTTTTGCACATACTATTAACTTGGTGGTGCAGAATTTTTTGAAAAATTACAGGGGCGTGAAAAATTTCTGCCCACTTTTCGACATTCAGCCACCGCGTGCCGAAGACTGGAGTGCCAGCAAACAATCCTGAACCTGCCCTGCCATTACCTGAAGCAAGAGGTGGTAACGAAGTGGAATTCAACACTCTATATGCTTCAGAGGATGGAGGAGCAGCAAAAGGCCAGTCAAGCCTATACATTGTTTATATATATGTTGTATATGTGTATGGTATGTCATCCAAATAAAATTTATTGTACTACACATGATGATATTTTGGTTTTTCCCTATATGGTGAGAACTCTTCTGTCAAAAGAATATGAAATGATGAGGAGAATCTTCACTACAAAGGAATGTATTGATATATTATTAGCTTCATTCATATATATATACACTGTCTAGGTGCCTGTTTTTAGCATTTATCCTATTTTTGTTTTGATCATATTGTTTTTCTAGTGTTTTGGAGAGACGCTTATTTTGGATATATGTAGTTATAGGCAGCCTTTGTGCGCAGCCCATCCATCACTCAACATTTTTTTGTGAAGCCTATACATCTACCTATGACATAGACAAAGAAGGGGGAATGCACCTGACTCAAGCGCAGTGGAGAATGATTTCCGTCTTGTGCAAGGTTCTCCAACCCTTTGAACTTGCCACACGTGAAGTCAGTTCAGACACTGCCAGCTTGAGTCAGGTCATTCCCCTCATCAGGCTTTTGCAGAAGCAGCTGGAGAAATTGAAGGAGGAGCTAAGATGGAGCGATTCTGCTAAGCATGTGGGACGTGTGGATGGAGCCTTTCATTCGCTTTGCCAGGATTCAAGAGTGGTCAATCTGTTGAAATCAGAGCACTACATTTTGGCCACCGTGTTCGATCCTAGGTTTAAAGCCTATGTTGTATCTCTCTCCCTGGCAGCACAGGTCTGCAAAGGTTAAAAGACCTGCTGGTGAGAAAATTGTCTACTCAAGCGGAACTTGACCTGTCAACAGCTCCTCCTTCATTTTCTCCCGCAACTGAGGCTGCGAGGAAAAGGATAAGATTTCCTAGCCCACCCGCTGGCAGTGATTCAGGGCAGTCAGGGGTGAGTGCTGATATCTGGTCTGGACTGAAGGACCTGCCAACGATTACTGACATGTCTACTGTCACTGATTATGATTCTGTCACCATTGAAAGAATGGAGGATTATATGAGTGACAGCATCCAAGTAGACATGTCAGACAGTCCGTATGTATACTGGCAGGAAAAAGATGCAATTTGGATGCCCTTGCACAAACTGGCTTTATTTTACCTAAGTTGTTCCCCCTCCAGTTTGTACTCCAAAAGAGTGTTTAGTGCAGCCGGTAACCTTGTCAGCACTCGGTGTAGGAGGTTACTTCCACAAAATGTGGAGAAGATCATCAAAATGAATTATAAATTCCTCTGGGAAGATCTTGACCAGAAATTTCCTCCAGAAAGTACACAGGGACCTGTGATGGTGGACTCCAGTGGGGAGAATTAATACTCTGTGAGGAGGAAGACGTACACACTGAAAGGGGTGAGGAATCGGAGGACAAGGTCAACATCTTGCCTCTGTAGAGCCAGTTTGTACATGGAGAGATTGATTGCTTCTTTTTTGGTGGGGGCCCAAACAAACCAGTCATTTCAGCCACAGTCGTGTGGCAGACCCTGTCGCTGAATTGATTGGTTTGTTAAAGTGTGCATGTCTTGTTTATACAACATAAGCGTGGGTGGGAGGGCCCAAGGACAATTCCATCTTGCACCTCTTTTTCTTCTTTGCATCATGTGCTGTTTAGGGACTAGTTTTTAAAAGTGCCTTCCTGTCTGACACTGCCGTACAACTCCAGGGGTACTGCCGTATAAGTCCCGGGGTACTGCTGTATAAGTCCAATCCAGTGTTGCTGTCTTGTGCTGCATCAGTCCAGTGGTGGTGTCTTGTGCCGCCATAAGTCCAGTGGTGGTGTCCTGTGCTGTATATTATTTACTCCAAATAAAAGGCTTATATACATTACCAAATAAGTTTTACAGGGTTTGCCCTGTGTGGTGTAGGGGTACAATCGCCTGTGCTGCATATTATTATAATAGCTCCAAATAAAAGGGTTATTATCATCCAAATTAATTTGACAGGCTTTGCCGTGTCTGTGTGTGTGGTTTAGGGATTTGCTTTCCTGTGCCACCAATATTGTGCGTGTATTACATCTGGGCAAATTCCAGCATGTCCCATGTTGTCTGTGCCACACACTTGTGTCGCTTAGCTTAGTCCTACAGCTACCTCATTGCACCTCTTTTTCTTCTTTGCATGATGTGCTGTTTGGGGCCTAGTTTTTTAATAGTGCCATCCTGTCTGCCATTGCAGTGCCACTCCTAGATGGGCCAGGTGTTTGTGCCGCACACTTGTGTCACTTAGCTTAGTCATACAGCTACCTCATTGCTCCTCTTTTTCTTCTTTGCATGATGTGCTGTTTGGGCACTAGTTTTTTAATAGTACCATCCTGTCTTCCATTGCAGTGCCACTCCTAGATGTGCCAGGTGTTTGTGACACACACTTGTGTCACTTAGCTTAGCCATTCAGCTACCTCATTGCACCTCTTTTTCTTCTTTGCATCATGTGCTGTTTGTGGACTAGTTTTTTTAAGCGCCATCCTGTCTGCCACTGCAGTGCCACTCCTAGATGGTCCAGGTGCTTGTACCACCCACTTGTGTCTCTTAGCCTAGTCATCCAGCCACCTCGGTGCAACTTTTTGGCCTAAAAACAATATTGTGAGGTGTGAAGTGTTCAGAATAGACTGGAAATGAGCGGAAATGAATGTTATTGGGGTTAATTATCCCCAAATTCTGTGATTTTAGCTGTTTTTATGTTTTTTTAAAACAATCATCCAGATCCAAAACCAAAACATGAAAGGGTGGTTTTGGCAAAACCAATCCAGATCCAAAACACGAGCATGGAACCATAACCAAAACCAAAAAACAATACACAAAAAATGCTTGCTGCACATCTCTAATATTCATATAGTTTACAACATGTATTTTATACTTTTTTATTTTTATTATTCCCTTAGGTGGCCATACTGTAGCCCTATGTATTCCCTCTGTGTTCTAAGGTGATATGGTGTATCTTAAATAAATAGTTTCTAGAATAAGTAATGTAATAACATATTACTACATTTTGTAGGCAGTTAAATAATCTCTGGCATTGCAAAGTACATATACGTATGGATTATCTAAATCCGTATCATGCTCTAAATGCATCTACATAATGTTACAGTACTGTGAGATATGTTTCCCTGTCTGCTCTGCTTAGTTTTAAGTATTGTTAGCAGATCCGTTTTAATCTTTTGTTCTAAATAAACACATCGAAACTGAAGGCTGATAATCACTATTTTTAATGGCTGTTTGATAGCTTTGAAGGTAAAATAATTGACTACAGCATATCCTGTTTTACATTTCAATACTGCACATTGCATACTGTAAAAGTATGTTTTAATTTATTCAAACAATTATTTTTAAATTATATGTACATAAACAAATTGGTAAAGGTAAGTAGACTGCTGTGGCTGGACACAAGAAAATCTATATGTACGCATCTCAATCATATCTCCACTTGTGTTTGAATGGGCATAACTGTGTGGGAACATGATGATCACCCATAGGCTAATTTTTGCCAGGGTGTGTCGAGAGGATGTCAGCGGTGCAGGATATGCTGAGTTATTTGGAACTATGAATACACTTGTTTTTAAAGTGATCTCTTTCACCAAGGCCAGAACTGGTGCAAGTGTGCACTGATAATGATGACAGGCATAGGGCATATTCAATTCTGAGTTTTCCCCACTTCCACAGGGTTTTCCAATTCATTTGCAGGAGATACTGTAAATTGAAATACAGTGATTTCTATAGAAATCACTGCGTCTTTTTTCTCGCACCTCCAGAGCAAGTCTTGTTTTTCCTACAATTGTTATTTTTAGCAATATTTATTGTTAGGGCCTTTACCATTGGTGTACAGTCAGCAACACTGGTGCTATAACTGCCTGCACTGCAGCCCAGAGCTCCTAATTCAGAGGCAGCATTAACCCTTGTTTTTTATCACTGCCTGCAGCACTACCTAGAGTTCCTAATAATCCTTGGTGCACACTGGTGCGTGCATTAGCCCCTTATTGGTGCACACTGGTGCGTGCACCATTACTATAATATAAGCACATTGATTTGCAGCAGTGTGTTTAATATAAATATACTGTAAAAACAAGAAAAAAATAAGTTGTGCGTTTTCAGAGCCAGGCTGGCCACTGCATTATTAATAGAAGCGCTGTGAGTCACAGTGTGAAGTTGTTGTCAATTGTTAAAAAAACATAAATAATTTCCTTTGTAAAAAAAATTGTGGGTTTTGGACCAGGCTGCACTACTGTGTTTATAATATAAGCACAGTGATTTGCATCAGTGCATAAAAATATATATATAAAAACCGCAAACAAAAAACTTCTGTGTGTTCAGGGCCTGGTCATGCCCCACTGCATTAGTAAATATAGGCACTGTGAGTCTGCAGAGTGAATTGTGAATAAACAAAAAAGACTTCTGTACAGCTTCTACACTCAATAAAGCCCAGTAGGTGCTGTGCCCCACTGCATTAATAAATATAAGCACTGAGTCGATATGGTTCATGATCAGTCAATGGAAGAGCACTAGAAGCAATCAAGTGCTGTGGCTGCTGACAGTCATGATGCTCATGATAGTAGTACTTCAACATCTACTAAAGCCTATGCTCCCGGGCACAGAGGGTTTTACAAAAGGCACCTGAAATCAAAACAATACTTTACAATGCTAAAGAAACAATTAACTTCTAATATAGGGAAAGTTTGCTGCCAAAAAAAAAATCAATTACCAACACCACATACAGTGGCACGGAAAGGCTCCGTCCTTTGCCTTTGCTTGTGAATGGTGGTTCTGCTACTATCAGTGAGACTTTTACATATTATGAAGATGCAAGGCCTTCTCACTCAGAATCTAGAAGAGTTGTCAAAAATAACTGGAAAATTAGTGCTGAAAAAAACCCCACTAAGGCAGTACAACAAACTGTGTGTCCAGAAACATCACAAATCTCTGAGGATATCCTAAGTACCTGGTTTGTTAGACTGCATGTCCTTTTCAATATCTAACATAATGGTGGGTAGGAGATTCCAAGGACAGTTTCATCTTGCATCACTTATCTTTTCTGCGACTGCTGTGTTTCATAGTTGTGCTATAAATTGTGTCTGTTTTTGTTGCTGCTCTTTTGCTTAGTAACCAACTAGCTCACTGCAGCCTTTGGCCTAAACTACATGAAAACAATATTGTAAGCTGTGGTCAAAATTGAATGGAAATGGCTGAAAATGAATGTTATCGAGGTTAATACCATAAGAACAAAAATAGCCAAAATTACATGATTTCAGCTTCTGAGGGTGATTTTGGCAAAACCTAACAAAGAATTAGAACCAAAACCAAACAATGTGGGTTTGTGCACATCTATAGTATAACAGACAGGTCCATTAACATGACTGTACTGCCCCTGTAAATTGCGATCCAACCACAATAATGATGTTTGCCCTGAAGGAACATGCGTAGGTCCCAGCTTGCACATGGCCATCATTTAATGTGAATGCCCCACAATATTTGAAAATGCCTCTGCCTGATTGACAGGCAGAGGCATTCGCGGGGTGGCAATGATCCATTTCCAAGGTGGATACAAAGTGTTGCAGGGGCGGCGGCAGGGAAATGGAGGCGTGGTGGCATGAATGGGGGTCACACACAGCCAAAGCAATTTGAAAAATGGTGGTGGGCCTCCTGCCATCGCAGCCACGCTGCGCCGGCAGGAGGCCATCACAATTTCAGCGATCACAATGAAATGCGGCTCAATCGCAATTTCAGTGCGATCGCATGGCTGGGTGGGAGTTTGCATGCTGGGCGGCCTTGACCTGTGATGGACAGCCCCCAGCATGCGAGCAAAAGGATTGAAAATTCTGCTATTTAGCACAGTTGAGAATCGGTGAGTAATTGCAGCCACACATGAACTGCTTGCCCCTCTGAAACCAGTATGACAATAGACTTAATTATTAATCAGAGTTTTTCTAATTAACTTTGAAGTCAATAAAGGGGAAAGGTTTATTTAACTCATTCAAGTTAAGCTGTCTGCAGATCTTGCTTCTAATTGCAGGATTGGAACTTTTGCTTTAATTGCAGTTCTTTTATTGCAGTATTACATTTTATAGACAGGTGCTTTTTTTTGCAACATAGCACTGTATTGGCAAGAGCTTTGATTACAGGCAAACTGGTCAGATGGCTAATCACAAACATATTTCCATCTGTGGTGGTTCTCTATCAATGGGGGTCATTCCAAGTTGACTGCTAGCTGCCGTTGTTCGCAGCGCAGCGATCAGGCTAAAAAGCGGCACTTCTGCGCAAGCGTATGGGACGCAATGCGCACGCGCAACGTAATTTCACAACAAACGATGCACTTTCACACAAAGTCTAGCGATGCTTTTCAGTCGCACTGCTGGCCGCTGAGTGATTGACAGGAAAGGGGCGTTTCTGGGAGGTAACTGACCATTTTCAGGGAGTGTGCTGAAAAACGCAGGCGTGTCAGAAACAAACGCAGGCGTGCCTGGGAAAATGCGGGCGTGGCTGCCTGAATGCAGGGCGTGTTTGTGATGTCAAAACAGGAACTAAGTAGTCTGAAGTAGAGATGAGCGGGTTCGGTTCCTCGAGATCCGAACCCCCCCGGACTTCACCCATTTTACATGGTTCCAAGGCAGCCTCGGATCTTCCCGCCTTGCTCGGTTAACCCAAACGAGGCCGAACGTCATCCCACTGTCGGATTCTTGCGAGATTCGTATTCTATATAAAGAGCCGCACGTCGCCGCCATTTTCACTCGTGCATTGGAGATTGAACGGAGAGGACATGGCTGCGTTCTCTCCCTGAAAAGCTCCGTAATCTGTGCTCAGTGTGCTGCAAATATCTGTGCTCAGTGTGCTACAAATATCTGTGCTCAGTGTGCTGAAAATATCTACGTTCTCTGCCTGAAAACGCTCCATATCTGTGCTCAGTGTGCTGCAAATATCTGTACTCAGTGTGCTTTATTGTGGGGACTGGGGACCACCAGTATATAATTAATTATACTTATAGTAGTACAGTACAGTAGGCCATTGCTGTATCTTGCAGCTCTGTGTCACTGCAAGTATCCATTCCATATCTGTGCTGCATTTTTGTGAGCAGTATATAGTATTACAGTGCAGCATTTTGGTGACCCAACAGTATATAGTTGTGTACAGTAGGCCATTGCTGTATCTTGCAGCTCGTGTCACTGCAAGTGTCCATTCCATATCTGTGCAGCATTTTTGTGAGCAGTATATATAGTATTACAGTGCAGCATTTTGGTGACCCAACAGTATATAGTTGTGTACAGTGGCCATTGCTGTATCTTGCAGCTCTGTGTCACTGCAAGTATCCATCCATTCCATTTTCTTCCAGTGATTTGGACCAATAATACCATTGATTAGAACGAATAATTCCAGTGATTTTGTCATTTTCTTCCAGTGATTTGGACCAATAATACCATTGATTAGAACGTGATTTTGTCATTTTCTTCCAGTGATTTGGACCAATAATACCATTGATTAGAACGAATAATTCCAGTGATTTTGTCATTTTCTTCCAGTGATTTGGATCAATAATACCATTGATTAGAATGAATAATTCCTGTGATATTGAGGTGTTTGTGTCGCTTAGCTTAGCCATCCAGCGACCACAGTGCACCTCTTTCTCTTTTCTTTGCATCATGTGCTGTTTGGGGCCAATTTTTTTAAGTGCCATCCTGTCTGACACTGCAGTGCCACTCCTAGATGGGCCAGGTGTTTGTGCGGCCCTCTTGGGTCGCTTTGCTTAGTCATCCAGCGACCTCGGTGCAAATTTTAGGACTAAAAATAGTATTGTGAGGTGTGAGGTGTTCAGAATAGACTGGAAATGAGTGGAAATTGTGGTTATTGAGGTTAATAATACTCTAGGATCAAAATTACCCCCAAATTCTATGATTTAAGCTGTTTTTGAGGGTTTTTTGGAAAAAAAACCTGAATCCAAAACACACCCGAATCCGACAAAAAAATGTAATGGAGATTTTGCCAAAACACGTCCGAATCCTAATTACGGCCGCAGAACCAAATCCAAAACCAAAACACAAAATCCAAAAAATATCCGGTGCACATCTCTAGTCTGAAGTGATCGCAAGCTAGGAGTAGGTCTGGAGCTTCTCACAAACTGCTCAAAAATATTTTGGTGACGTTCTGCGATCCTTTCGTTTGCACTTCTGCTAAGCTAAGATACACTCCCAGAGGGCGGCGGTTTAGCGTTTGCATGGCTGCTAAAAGTAGCTAGCGAGCGAACAACTCGGAATGAGGGCTAATGTCAGAGCTTGATGAGGAGGAAGCAACCCCTCTCTTGACTTCTGTATTGTCAGAGCTACATTGCAGCCAGATTGCAAAGTAGGCCACGTAGCATGTTAATGTCTTCTTTGTTTGAAATGTTGAAAGAACACTCATGTAGTCAATCCCAAACAACCATGATATGATCGTCTCTTAGGGAGGTATTTATCAAAGCATAGAGAGAGATAAAGCGGAGAGATATAAAGCACCATCCAATAAGCTACTAAAGTAACTGTCATTTTACAGGCTGTGTTTGAAAAATCAGAAAATGGGAGAAAGAATGTGTTTGAAAAATGACACTTAGGAGCTGATTGGTTAGTGTTTTAATTCTCTCCAATATTTCTTTATCCATGCTTCTGGTGGTCCTCATTAATGCAAGAGACAATTACACATGTGGATGCAGAGAGTTTTTTTTCCAACATTACGTGATTGAGACGCTTCCTGTATACATCATTGAGTCACTGAGGATGGACAAGTACAGGAGTCACATGACTGAGAGGATATTACATCTCAGCCTGGAGACCATCTACCTGCTGACTGGGGAGGATTATACAGTAATGTAGAAGACATCCAATGACCATCTGATGCCCATCAGCTGTGTCTCCATCATGGTGACCCCACCTCAGTCAAATATACATGAGAGAGGAAATAACCAGATTATCCTGGAACTCACCAACAAGATCATTCTGATGCTGACCGGAGAGGAGGGAGAGTATATAGAGAGGCACAAGGGTCTGAACAAGGTCCCTCACATCACTGGATGGATCTAGGAACACAGAGATTGTACCCCAGAGAGATTGTACAGAGGAGAATTACAGGATCTTTAAAATATAAAGAGAGAAGAAGAGGCATATGGGACTTATAATAAGACAGAAGTTATAGAAACAGAAGAAGAGACATATGTGACTGATCTGAAGGTAGAAGATCTGGTTCGAAAAGAAAGGACATATGTGATGGGTTATCAGCTGTGTAAGGAGGATGAAATCCCTACAATTATAAGCACAGTACAAACTAATGATGGACTAGGACCATTTATTGCTGCAGCAGCTGCCCTAACTGCTGTGTAGACGATGATGGAGATGAAGGAGATGGTCAAAGGTACAGGAACACCACTTCAGCCATGACTACCAATGCCCTGATGACCACCAACCATTCACCGACTTCAATATTGAGAGCTTACCTCCCTAGAGATGCCTGGTATGCTGACCACAGCAGCATCTTGGGCTCACCACCCGAGTCTGCTGCTTTACCCCTGTGACTGCACCGGGAAGAAACAACAAAGGGGCTCCACATCATGCCACCAATTTCCCTGACTGGCTACTTCTCTACTCTGTGGCCCTGCTACCTACCTAAACATCTGTTGTCCCTCTCTCCAGCCAGAACCAGACACCCCCACCCCTACATTGGGATGTATACAGGCACAGAGGCTCTAGTACTCACTACAAATGGCACAGCAGTCTCTTCCTTGAGGCCTCAGCAACATCTCAGGACCCTACAGGGATTTTTTATTTTTACCATAAATTGTTGGTTGCTACTAATTAATTTTGGATACTGTTTAACTCTGTTACAATGCTTGTCCTTTGCTGATGTTGTCCACCTACTGAATCTGACACCTCCTTCAGTCAGCATATGGTCCCACCACAGATGTGCCTAAACTCCATCATTGTTTGCTTAATTTGTTGTTACTAGCTTTTTACCATGTACTTTTGCCGCACTGTATGCTATGTGTGTGTGCTATATCATCACTGAAGTGCATCCTCTGTAGGCAGAATATATTCACGTGGATCTATTCATACTGGGTATATCTTATTGCCACACACTTGTTGGTTTTCCCATGTATGCTTGGGTAATTGTATGTCTTATTTCCTACAGTGTAACCTTCACAGTGCACCCAACATGGCTACCTCAGCTGGCATGCTCGTGGGTGGGATGAAAAATACATGGACCTGACGGTCATGGTTGGATACTACTCCAGGCATTAGCTTGCTGCAACCACCCGTTTTGTGCCATCTCTTCTAACCTCTTACACCCAGGTTAATCCTACATACAGATGTGTCCACATACACCTTCCTGAAATCAAGCGATAGTCTGCTTTAATCTGCTGCTTGATACAAATTCTTTTGTTACAAAAAAATATGTGAATCCATCCAATTGCTACTCATGGTGGAGAATCTTAGCCGTGCTCAGCATCTCGTGCCATATGATACAAAAAAAGAAAGGTGTATGTGGGTACCTCAGTAGTTAATCCAGATGGCTGTCTCATATGGTACCTTCTATGTGTAGAATATAAAAACCATGGAAGTTATTACCCAACATGTCTACACCAATCCTGCAATACTGTATACTTGTATGCTTATTGTGATTTCTAGGTTTCTGTTGTTTACATTTTTTCGGTGTGATTATCTATTTTTTGTAATACCAATTCCTTGTACAATGTTCCATGATTCTCATGTCTGTAAAGTGACTTTGAGTCCTACGGGAGAAAAGTGTTATATAACTAAAATTATTTCTTCTTATTATTATTATTATTATTATTATTTGATAAATATCACCATTAAAACCTTAATCACCAACTACCATTCCCTTGTGTAAATAACGTAACAAGATTTTAACTTCCAATCTACTACAACTAGGTAGAGCACATACATAAAGGCCCAAGGGCGTAGCTACCATAGGTGCAGGCAGTGCAGCTGCTATGGGGCCCAGAGCTGAGAGGGGCCCACCTTCCCTGTCAAAGTTACATGTGTTATATACATTTTTCGCCATGTAATGGTACAGTATGTAGGGGTCCTTTCAAACTTTTTCCTTGGAGCCTGCAATATATCTAGGTATGCCCCCTGGACCTGCTCACTGTAGTGTGGTATAAAATGAACTGGAGGGCATTTTAATGTTATATAATATGAACCAGGGCATTGTAATGTGGCACAATATGAACACTGAGCACTACAGTATATATCATAATGTGAATTGGGGATACTGTGCGGCATAATGTGTACTGGCAGCTCTGAAATGTGACATAGGGTAGACTTAAGCACTACTACGATACATAAAAGAAACTAGGGCACTACTATGGGGCATAACATTAAATAAGGCTCTACTATGGTTTAGAAAGTGAACTAGTGCACTATTAATGGGTATACAATTAATAACTGCTGCAGAGAAGTGTCTCTCTAGAAGCATTGGGACGGGGGCCCTTTCAAAATGTTGCTATGGGGCCCACAAAGTTCTGGCTACACCCCTGTAAAGTCCTAATGGTCATTGTATGTTTAGACATAATATATTTGTCTGCAGCTGTGTCCGAGCAGCATTTACAGTTTTCTGTAATAGCTTGAAATAGAAATCAATAACACTTTTTTTTTAAATGCAGACTCACTACACTTAAACATTAGCATCATGTAACAATGGCACAACATGCAGTACTTTTTTCTCATTTACAGTATGCACACTCTGCAGTATCTTTAAAAATTAACTTTCCAGTTAGTATAAGGATCAGGTATCAGAATATCAGCAATATATTTCATGATGTGTATGTTTCCAGTAGAGCTGCAGCAAATTCATTTCTGGATTAAATTATTCTGAATAATTAACTGTCCTTTCATTAAAAAGGAATGTCTTATAAATTAGCACTTTTAGTGCTGTTTGGAAAGTGGAAGTGAGAGAGCCTCTATTAAATCCAAGAAATAGCTCAATCTTCAAAATAGTTTTTAAACAGTCTTCAAGAGATTTTAAACATACCACTAATTGAGCAAGTGTCAATGAAGATGAATGAGCTACTGCTTCATCTACTATGCTCAGGGGGACACAGTTAAAATCTAGTGTTTAGGTGGCCTTGTAGGTGATGCACTGAAATAGATAATATTTTTTAATGTAATATAAACTAATGTTTAAAAAACAAGTAAAATAGCTCTAAGCCTTGGATAAAGGTAATTTCAATTAATAAATAAGCACACGTTACATTTCAATACCATAGAGATTTACTACACATTAATTATATTCACTATAAATAGCGAGACTGATGGATCAGAATGATTTAGGCTACATTTTAAGTCACACTTGAAAATTTGCTAATAAGTTTAAAGTGATACACTAGAATTTTAATAGATATATTGGGAATTAATTAGGTAAGCCAAGTTAAAATTTATACAGTGGGTAAAAAGAAAATGCAGGGGGATTTTGGTGTACAGTAATCTATTGATCTTTCTTTATGTTATAAACATTGGCCCTCATTCCGAGTTGTTCGCTCGGTATTTTTCATCGCATCGCATTGAAAATCCGCTTAGTACGCATGCGCAATGTTCGCACTGCGACTGCGCCAAGTAACTTTACTATGAAGAAAGTATTTTTACTCACGGCTTTTTCTTCGCTCCGGCGATCGTAATGTGATTGACAGGAAATGGGTGTTACTGGGCGGAAACACGGCGTTTCAGGGGCGTGTGGCTGAAAACGCTACCGTTTCCGGAAAAAACGCAGGAGTGGCCGGAGAAACGGTGGGAGTGCCTGGGCGAACGCTGGGTGTGTTTGTGACGTCAACCAGGAACGACAAGCACTGAACTGATCGCACAGGCAGAGTAAGTCTGGAGCTACTCTGAAACTGCTAAGTAGTTAGTAATCGCAATATTGCGAATACATCGGTCGCAATTTTAAGAAGCTAAGATTCACTCCCAGTAGGCGGCGGCTTAGCGTGTGTAACTCTGCTAAATTCGCCTTGCGACCGATCAACTCGGAATGAGGGCCATTGGACCTGCAATAAAAAAATAATTTGGTCTGAAGCAAAATATCCTATAGTAGGTATATGGTTTGTAAAAAAAATTTTTTTTACCATTGCCTTGTGTGGTCACATCAGATGCGACCAAACCAGGCTGGGCTTTTCCTGGCATGTCCTGATGTGACCAGTCAGGTGTGTCTATTGTGCCGGTGCTGGAAGTCAATCGGATAGTTGCTGAGCCGCGGAGTGCTCTAAGTGATGGACGTAGATCTTTTCATCCCTCCCATCTGCCCAATATAATCTTCAACCCCAGATTACACGTATTGACGCACATCAGGACCCTGTTAGATATTAAAAAAAAAGTACCAGAAACACGCATCTGCACTGGCCATTCCGCTGGTCAGGATACAGCACTAGCACACGCTGATCGCTTGAGGTTACTCGTGGTAGACACCATATTGCTCATTTCTTTAAAGCTCCAACAATCTTTGCAACATAGATATAGCAGCAACAATAACAATAAAAATAATAATATACTTCTAAAGCCCTGCTGTGGTACATACTTTTTTTCAGTGACTGTGCCTTGCTGGTGAATGTTAAAAGTGCAGGAAAATCTTATGCCTGCAAAATAGTCTAGCTGTAAGTTAACATAGTTTCTGAGGTTGAAAAAGACAATTTGTCCATCCAGTTCAACCTATTGTGGTCTCCTACACTGTATTTTTTTTAGCACTAATTTTATACGTTGAAAATTATGAAATGATGGCCGTTATTTATTTATTTATTTTTTAAATATAGTGCGCAATCCACCCACCATAACCCTTTATATCCTTATCCATTCAGAAATGTATCTAGCCCATTCTTAAAAGTAATGACCGAGTCCACCATTACTACTCTCTCAGGCAGGGAATTCCAAACACGTATTGTCCTTACTGTGAAGAAACCTTTTTGTCTCATTGAGGGTCATTCCGAGTTGTTCGCTCGTTGACGATTTTCGCAATGGAGCGATTAAGGCAAAAATGCGCATGCGCATGGTACGCAGTGCGCATGCGGTAAGTATTTTAGCACAAAACTTAGAAGATTTACTTATGTCCGAATGAAGAATTTTCATTGTTGTAGTGACAGGAAGTGGGTGTTTCTGGGCGGAAACTGGCCATTTTCTGGGAGTGTGGGGAAAAATGCAGTCGTGTTAGGGAAAAACGCGGGAGTGTCTGGAGAAATAGGGGAGTGGCTGGCCGAATGCAGGGCGTGTTTGTGACGTCAAACCAGGAACGAAACGGCCTGAGCTGATCGCAATCTGTGAGTAGGTCTGGAGCTACTCAGAAACTGCTAAGAATTTTCTATTCGCAATTCTGCTAATCTTTCGTTCGCTATTCTGCTATGCTAAGATACACTCCCAGAGGGCGGTGGCCTAGCGTGTGCAATGCTGCTAAAATCTGCTAGCGAGCAAACAACTCGGAATTACCCCCATTGTGTGAGATCTCCTTACCTCCAACCTAAGCGGATGTCCACGTGTCTTCTGTGTTGATCTTACCAAAAACAGACCCCCCCCCGCAAGCTCTGTGTATTGACCCCTTGTAAACTAGTAAATGTTGGTATTGCCACTATCTTCTGGTGAGTGAATATCTATTTACTATTTCTTGGGACATTTTACTTCAGTGGGAATATTTAAGCATTTGTCAACCATGTCAAATTTCTATGGAACTTTTACACAGAGTTAGTGCAGAGTATGTGTATTTTTTCATCTTCCCTTCTTCTATTATATTCTATTACATTCAACAGCCTTAATTTAATTAAGGGCCTAATTCTCTAATGGGCAAAACCATGTGCACTGCAGGTGGTGGTAGTGGTGGTGGGGGTGGGGGGGCAGATATTAAGTGCAGAGAGAGTTAGATTTGGGTTGGTTATATAGTTTCTGTGCAGGGTAACTACTGGCTGCTTTATTTTTACACTGCAATTTGGATTTCAGTGTTAACACACCCCACCCAAATCTAATTTTCTGTGCACGTTATGTCTGCCCCACCTGCACTACACATGGGGCCTAATTCATACCTGATCGCAGATGTGCTAAATTTAGCACATCTACGATCAGTCACACAGACATTTGGGGGGATGTCCAGCGCAGGGCTAGTCTGCCCTGCATGTCAGGCCCAACCCCCCCGCACAAGTACAAAAGCATTGCCCAGCTGTGATGATTTTGTACTGGAAGAGTAGCTCCCTGACAGCGCAGCTCCTGCGCGCTGGCAGGAGCTACTCGTCACTGTGAGGGTTGCAACGGCAGCATTAAATGGCGGCCAAGCACAGCCAGCCTGCCTCCTCCTGCCCAGCGACCACCTCTGCCTGTCAATAAGGCAGAGGCGATCGCAGGACTGACCCAGCCTTTGGCTGTTTGGCATGCGCCTGCACATGCGCAGTTCAGACCTGATCGCCGCTGTGCGAAAACGTCCCATGATTTTGCCCATAAGAGAAAAAGTTTGCTGTTGCGATCATGTCTGAATTAGGCCCTAAATCATTATGTGATTATTGCTGTTATAGACCCCTACTGAGGGGTCATTGTTACACATGAGGATTTGAGGACTATTCCTATCTAGGACATCTTCTGTAATGCCGCATATAAACAAACATTGGGGTTTGCCAGCATCCTCGGTACCAGCCACATCAGTGTCTTCTTCTCCATCCTCATTGCAATCACCTGTCTCAATTACTGATTTACTACAATGGACCCACAAGCATCTCATTTTCTGATATTGTAGGGGCTATTAAACAGACTATATGTCTGGCCTCAGTTCATGACATTACAGTTTAAGTATAAAATGTTTCTAAGCAGGTGACTACCAATGAGCAACGTACTGGAGAAACTCTACAAGAACTCAAGGATGTAGTTTCTCGGCTACAAAAATGGATCCATTATATGCAAAATAAGCTGGGTGATCTGGAAAATAGATCACTACAAAATAATCTTGATTATGCTCCAAGAATATTTTAAGGTTCGGCCTTGTTTTACTTTTTGAATATAGACCTTCCTAGTAGTTTGGTGACATCTTAGGACCTCTCTTCCTTTAAAATTGAACAAGCTCACCGTCTTGGTCCATATAGGGTGCCAGACCAAGAACAGTATTTTTCTGTTGCTTAACTTCCATTATAAAATGGTCTGCAGCATGTAAATGTGTAAAAATTCAATGGAACGACATTATTCTGCTTTTGTTCCAGAACAACTCTAATAAGGATGCCTGGACCCATCGTGAAATGGCACTCATTTGAACTAAACTAGCTAGTGCTTATTGTAAATTTACCTTACTTTTCCTGGCATAGCTTTGTATTAACAACAGCAGAGAAAGCACAGGAGTTCCTTATAGAAGAAGACACTGCATCCTCTGATCTGGCTGACCATCCTGTACTGGAAAGCCCAGGCTGCATCTGGCCTGCATATTTTATATGTTATCTTTACTGTTGGACTAAGTTTCATTTCTTTCTGTTATTGATGCATACACTGCTAAAGCCTAGGCTTGCTTTTTCTCACGTTGAACTCTTTATATTCACATTAGGTTGTGATGTATTTATGATTTTTGCATTATTATTATCACCATTAGGGGGTCTTGACCCTGTTTTTTCCTTTTTGGTTGTTGGATATTATGTTGATTTTTTTCTTTACTATTTTTCTTAAAATTTTCCCTCTCATTTAATTTGCAATTTTTATCCCCTTTTTCAACTCAAATTAATTAAAATTTTGCTAATGCAACTTGTTCTTATTTTATGGGCTTTGTTGCTTTTTCATATTCTCATTGGTCTTATGAACCTTCTTAAAGTGTATTCATGGAATATCATTGGTGTAAATTCGCCTATAGAAAGGACATGGATTTTAACATATGTCAATAAAGCTCAAGCTGATATTTCCCTCCTGCAAGAAACCCACCTTACTGAAATGGAACATGTTAAACTATGTATGCTTCACCAGAAAGATTTTACAAGTTTTAGCATCAGCTTCTTATTCATGTAAATTATAGTGATTTTAGCCTGTAAAGACCTACAAGTAGAGGAATATCATACTACAGTATAATAGATCCAGAAGTTAGATTTATAATATGAGACACCACTATTGTTGGTCATCATAATATTGTTGCTAATATTCATGCACATAACTCATACTCAAAAACTTATTTTCTGACCCTTGTTAATAAGTTATACTCTCATGGATTCCTAAATTATGCTGGATGGTCACTTCAATATTGTGGCATTTAACATCTTAGTCTACAGTTTCCTCTTCTAAGCATTCTTATAAGGTTGGTGTTAACTATATATGCAATCAGTTATCATTAACCAATGGTTGGAAACTTCACTACCCTATTCATAGGGAATACACCATTTTCTATACTTCACACTTATTGTTCTCTAGGATAGAGTCATTACTTTTCTCAAATACATTGATAGCTCAGGTGATAGATACTGTAATTGATGCTATTTTATTCTTGGATCATGCCCCTACTTGGCAATGTTGGTTCTTATAGAAAGTGACATTTCCCATATGTTAAATAAGAGCTAAAGCTCCTCATATTGATAAACCTGTGTTATATTGGCAGGCAGCTATAGCTTCTCTTCAGAGCATTATTACATCTTCTACCTCTAAATTTAGAAAATATCTGTCTCTCTTGTAGAATCAAAAAAATCTAACAACCACGTATCAAACTATGGAATCCTGCCCAGCTCCATTTAATATTGAATCTTATAAAACTGGAAAATCTGATTATGATAATGTGCTCACCCAGGTGAGCAATAGACATATTTATAAAGGACGGTTTATGTTTTATAAATATTGTAACAAATCTGGTTGTTTTCTTTCCAATCTGTTACATGGCAATAGGTCACCTAATGATGTTAAGTGTCTGAAAAAATCTGAGAGGAGATTTGATAACTCAGGGTGATGGTATTTCTGAGATTTTAAAAAATGTTTAGTCTGAAATCTATTCACTGGGTAAATGCAGCAGATATGGAATTATTTTAGAATACTCTTTTTTTACCACAGATTTCCTCTGACCAGGCTTCCTTTTTCTTAACTCCGATAACCATTAAGGAAATTGACATAGTTATTAAAAGTGCAAATACTCTTAAGGTCCAGGCACAGATGGCCCGACTAATGAATTTTATAAAATATTACTTCCCAAAATGTAAATCCATCTAACTTCCTTTTTCAACTTTTTATTAGTTGCTGATTCTTTACACTTATATTTTAATACAGCTAATATTAATATGCTCCTTAAGTCAGCACAGAAGCCTCTTATGCCCTCATTGTATAGACCAATATCCTTTCTTAAAATGGGTTACACATTTTTTACTGAAATCTTTGCTGAGCACCTGAAACATCTACTTCCAAATATTGTACATAAAGACCAATTGATAAGTACAATTCCTATCTCAGTACTTAGGGGCCGATTTATCACAATCCGCATCTGAGGATGCGGATGTGATGGGTTAATATCAGCCCAATACACAATGCGATAATTGATTACATTGCAAGGATATTTCAATTATCACATACAGGCACAGCACTTGTGAGAAATCTCTGTCCCTGCAAATGCCCTCTGCAGCAGTATTTCCATGTAAAATACCCAGAGTTTGTGCTGCGCACGCACCACCACCATCGCTGCACACCCTCCTATCATGACCACCCTCCACCGCTGTTCATACTCACCAACACCCAGAGATCAGTGATTGGTGGTCCAGGAGGACTGCTGGTCATCAGGTACTCTTCCTGCTTTGACCACCAGTGCTGTAACGCAAGATGCCTCTTCGCAGCATCACCGCGGGTTACGCTGCAGTGCAGTAGGACCCGATGACCAGCAGCCCTCATCAGAGCACCGATCACTGGTTACTGGGTGTAGCTGAGTCTAATTTTTTTTACAGTGATCTGCCTGTTTGTCCATTGGACACACATAGCCAGGGGTGTAGCGAGGGTGGCTCCGGTGGAGCGTGAGCTCTTGGCACTTTAAAAGATAGCGGGTGCCACCACCTGACCCCCCCATCCCAAATGATATATACCACGTGCCGCTGTACAGGCAGTCGCAGAGCAGGAGGAGGAGAAGCAGAGGGACGCACACTGACTCGGACAATAGGTAGGGAATAGGTCAGGCCAGGGGCAACAGCAGGAGACACTGACAGCCGGCAGAAGCCGGAGAACTCTGGCTGCCTTCTTTATACATAGTATCACCTTTAGCTACACAAAGTCTAGAACCGGCCCTGTCACCATTTTAGGATTTTCAAATATTTTTTTCTTTTCAAATGTACTATAACATGCACCCAATTCAATAAAGGGGAGAAGGTGCGAAAACATACCCTTGCTCTGGGCACCATGGCACCTAGCTACACCTCTGCACATAGCTGATCACACTGGCCTGGTGCCTGCAGGCAAAGAAAGCTGTGCAGGAATTCAGGATTCAAAGTTGAGCCCAGTGATTACACTTTCTGAAGATAGCATTATTATCAGAGGGATTACTGCAGTGTTATTTATTTATTTATTTATTTATTTTTGTGTGTAAATTTGGCCATATCGCATTTCCCATTATAAGTATGGGAAATTCAATCTGGTTACTATAAAATGAAAATTAAAGGCTTGTGGCAGTTTTTAATGAAAAACTGCTCCAAAAGCCTTTTAATACATTCAGTCAATATTAAAATAACCTGAAAATGGTGTGAAAACACCCTATATCACATTATTTTAGTAAAAAAAAGGTTAATAAATCTGCCCCATAGTACCATGCCAAACTACAGTGCCCTTAAATAAAAATTACAAACAGGAATGAATAATTGTAAAAAGTAGTGACATACCATTGTAATTACCAGTTTAAATGAACCTCATATAATTCATACAATTTGTTCAATAATTTCATCTATAAATGTTGTCTATTCTTTCAGAAATTACCACTCTCTGGGATGTCTTACAGCAGAGTAAAGACTTTCCAAAAATAAAGATTGAAAATAAACATGATAAAGCATTCTTAACAAGTCAGAGATGTGGTTCAGGGCATAAAACCAATCCCATTTACAGACATGGGAATAATATCAAACTACATCCATACTGCCTAGATTAAGCACACAAATTTATTTGTCAGATGAGAAGTTTAAGAAAATATTACCACAAATCCAACTGTGTCATTGAATGATCAGAAGAAAACAGTAGCTATGGTGGCAGATAGTGTACAGGGGTCAACAATCTAGAATGCATTCCACAATTAAACATTTAACTAAATTTCATCAAAATTATTTGACTATCAGTTTTCTTAGTGCTTAGATTATACACTGGCATTTTTCTCTTTACTGGTACTAAAAGCCTCAGCATGGTAGCTTATTATGTTTAATAACAGGGTGTGTAGTCCAAGTCTCCACCTTTTTCCTCTATATTTGTATATATTGTACACTGTTTAATTTTGGTATTAGCACACCTCCCATCTACCTTTAGGTATTTTTAATTAGTACAGGTTTCTGACTGTATTGCTGACTACATATCAGAATGGGTTCTATTTAAAGGCAAGACCTGGCTAAATGTATATAATGTGTAAGTATTAAGGAACCTATCTGATAAAGTTCACATGAACGCAGTGTATGGGCATACATTTTTCACCAAATTTGTGCTAAGAACTTCACTTATACAGTACTTCACATTAATTGTAAGAGTTTATCCAAATAATTTTGACTGTAAGTATTCTTATTGCTTAGATTGTACAACAGCAATTGTCTTTTTCCTGTGTGGTATCATGTGTGGTGCTAGAAGCCACATCATGGTAGGATCTCTTATTGGGCCAAATGCAATAGGGTCTGAGTTTTCTATGCAGTAAAAACTCACACCTTTTCATGCATTGAAAGGTGCGAGTTTGTCCCAAAACTCAGCCATTGTAATTTTGTAGCCAATGTAGTTTTTAAGTTCGAGGCTATTACATTGTGCGAGTGTGTGAGTTTTTCTTGTATGAAAACTCACACATCGTAATGTATGTTTCATTACAACATGCGAGTTTGACAGAAGCATGCACAGATCAGTGAGATCTGTGCATGCTTCTGACTGAGAAAGTTTAAAAATAGTTAAAAAAAATTAAAAAATTATTTGTGGTTCCTCTTTAAAGAATATCCAGCTCCAGGTTCTTTGAGCCAGTCAAAATACATGGGCAAGTATAACTGAGGTCCTCCTGTATTTTAACAACCAGCACCAGGCTCTTGGACCAGTCCTGTCTTAAAAAATATGGGGTAAAAAGGCAGAGGTACCCTGTTTTTATTAAACCAGCACCAGGCTCCACTTGCCATGGAGGTAATGCCACAGCTGGGGAACCTGTTTATATTGGTCCCAGCAGCCGTGGCATTAATCTCCCCCAACTATTCAGCATTGGCTGTGGTACCCACCAATAAAGGGGTTCACCCTACAGGGCACCCAAAGCCAAGGCTGAAGCTCAGGGCTATCCTCAGCAACCCTGGGTGGTGGGTGCTGAGTTGATAACTTTCAAGTGTAGATTTTAGAAATAATATTGTTTTTTACAGTAGGAATACATGTCCCAGCAACCCTCCCTTGCATCCTCGTACTTAGAGATCCAGCATGAAGGGCATTAAAGGGCCCACTAGTACCTGTAGCCCTACTGTAAAAGAAATATATTAAGACAGGACACAGGACAGTAAAAGTTTATTTAACACCCTGGCACAATTACATACATACCTACACTCACACATAATCACCTACATCCTCTATAGCCATTTGGTCCTCTTGTCCACTAGAATCCAGCATAACCTGAAAAAAATACTCACCTATTTCAGTGTAGATCGGTGCTCTTCATTTCAAAGTAGGCATCCAGGGATTAAAAAAAATGATCTACCCACACCTCATGGATGTAGGAGATCTACGTGTGTACTAGTGATGAGCGAGGTTCGGTTTTACTCGGTTTTACTCGGTTTTACTCGGTTCTCAAAACGGCATCTTATTGGCTATCCAAAACACGTGATATCCGTGAGCCAATAAGATGCCGTTTTGAGAACCGAGTAAAACCGAGTAAAACCGAATCCGCTCATCACTAGTGTGTACACATTTGTCCCATTTCCTGAATGCTGAACTCCATGTGACTTCTATCACTAAGAGAGCTGCAAGCCAATCATGGAGTACCATGTAGTGCTACTCTGCTGATTGGCTATGTGCTCCTGTGCTGTCAATCACGGCTTTCCCCATTCACTTCTGTGATAAGAAAGGTCACATAGAACTGTATGTTAGGAACCGCAGCATTATGTGGTTAACTGCAAGCTTAATTGAGGTGAACCACAAGCTTGACCTGTATTAACCTCGATTAAGCTTGTGGTTAACCACATAATGCATGGTTCCCAACATACACTTCTATGGGACCTTTCTCACCATAGAAAATGGAACAAACTTGTTCCCTTTAAGGCTTTGCAGAGTCCAATAATTCTGAGATTGTTACATATCAATCTACTTTCCAATTCATCTAGATTGGACCAAATCTGAAATTGTGCCATTTGCTGCTTGGTGGTATGTGCTTTCAAAGAAGTGTTATCCTTAAAAACTTCCCCCACCCAGTGTTCAGAGGTCTGATGGTGATTTTCTGCATCTGGCCCTTTAAGTCAGTCACAGCTTGTGTAAGTGCATCTGCTTGTACCTTATGTAGGGTGTCATAGTTACTATTATGGGTAGAACAACTTTCCCATAAGTTAACCAGTGGGTACCTGGTGTGTCTGAGGCTGCTTGTGGTATGCCAGGAGCAGACAGGGATGCAGCAGTGGTTGCAGACTGCAGGGTTGAGTGCTTATGCTCAGCAGCTATAATGGAGTCTTTTGTCTCTGGCACTTTGAGGGCATAGGAGAAGACTGAATCTTCTTCATATGCAGGGAGGAAGTGTGTGTGTGTGTGTGTGTGTGTGTGTGTGTGTGTGTGGGGGGGGGTCTCCAGCAAGGAGTGCAGCAGGCAGAGATAATGCGGGAGGTCTATAGAGACCATGAAGTGGGTTAAGGTAGGTATACACTTGTACAATCACACTTTTGATGCAATTGTTCAAATGTCCTGATCGCAGTGCCTATACGAACATACACATATATACAATCATACGTGCGACCTTCGATTCTGCACTGCCAAAATATTGCAAGGAAATGATTGGTTAAGCAAACAGACTCTCCCGATTACAGGCAGCAGTCGCATTGGGTGTACCTAAAATTAGCATAATGGGCTGGGAGGAGGTTGGGGAACTACACATGCCATCAAGCCCTGATATATTCTATACTGGTTTTCAAAACACTGGTTTAAAAAATTGTATGCTTGTGCGCATTGGCACTTGAAAAACTACACATGCCAGCTAGCCCTGGATTGCAGTTTAGGTGGTGGGGCAAAGGTAAAAGGATGTATGCGGCAGGGCAGAACAAATAAAAAAAGAGACAATTTTTACAAGATAAGCGTCACACATACAATGCTTCCTGAAATGACATTAATTATGCACGATCACAGAGGCAGACCTGGTTTAGTGTACAAACGTAAGAATGGTCGTGAGAATGGTGAAAGGTACATACATACAGCACTTTTTGTCTGACCTGGCCCTGATGAATCGGATGAAAATTAAACTGCACAGAAGATGTGTTCCTCCAATTCAACTGGTTTTCTTCTGACAAAATGAATGATTAAACATGATTAAACATGAGTTCACACTCTTCCGATATCAAATGAATTGTTTAGGTGTTTACCCAGCTATAGAAGGCAGGTGGGCAGTGGCGCTCAGGCACCCTGTTGCTTAGCTCATTGTTGCCAGAACAGGAAGTCATTTTGTGTCCTTTTAGTAGTATTTCGAATTTTTTTTTAACATGGCTGTGCTAACAGCTATAATACTGTGATTCTAGAACTTACAGTCGGTTAACTCCATCGCATACAGGTTGTCGATTAACGTAGCTAATTTGACAATCTGATTTGACGCCCTAAATCTGAGTTTATATTGAAACTGCAGGCTATGAGATAGGAAAAAAATATTTTTTTCTTTTTTCGTAAAATTATTTTAATTATTTATTATTATTTAAATTATTGATACATTTTTTCAGTGCTAGACTTATACATAATGCCTAAGTCAATTTTGTTTTTTTGTCATACTACCTTTTTAGAATTATATCTTTCAACAATATAAGTATGTTTAAATGAAAGAACCAAAAAAAACAACTTCTGCAGTTCCATAATTGAAGGCTAGCAACAAACTGTCAGCATGTGATTTGTTTGCACTGCTTTACCTACATGGTAGTCACAAGATATACCTTAGTTTATCACACAAAGAAATTGCAAACTTTCAGTTTATGTTGTCACGCCTCATTTAGAACATCTTACATCTTTTCTGCTCCCCCATGATGAAGTAAGACATTTATTTACTTATGACTGTTTACTTATATGATAATATCAAGAAACACAAGACAAAAATGTATGTATAAGTCACAAAAACTTATTCGTCAGGACCTTTTTTCTTTCCCAAAGATGATTACATTGTTTTATTGTTGCATATGAGCCAAAAACATAACTATTCTTTCTTGTTGTTTCACACCATTATATTTGCCAATAAAACATACTAAGTTTATGTACTTGCACTGTGGAAAAATTTTTATAATAGAAACTTGCGCCCAAAAATAGCAGCTCAAGCTCCGAGCCTAAGAACACTACTCCTTAATACAGTCAAACATTAAGAAATGGAATGACTCCCAAGCGCTGTTCTCTATATATACAAGTATCCTTCTGCTGGGCTTCAACCACAGGTATCCTCAAAAAGAAGACAATTGAGCTGCATATACAGTTGTTTTTTCGTCACTTTGGGACAAAAGAGGATCCACCACTTATGTTCCTATCAAGGTTTCTTTAGATCTTCACCCTCAGTATACTAAGAAACAGTCACATTCACATTGCTTGTCTTATTGGTATATGGCTCACCTCCAATAAATGCCTTATGTTCACCAAAAGGTATCTTTATTCCAGCCGTCCACCGCAAATAGAAAAAACTGGATGTAATCACACTCACGGTATCGTATTCACTGGCAAAAATTTTTATATTTCTCTTATAATTAAAAAAAAATTATATTTATTGTTAAAAAAAGATATAAAAAAACCAGTCCATAAAACAAGGCATATCACAAATCCTTAGAAACGGCAAGGCCACAAACACACCTCACAACCCTCAGATGGAAATAAGGGGAAGAGTTTAAGTGGAAAATAAATGCAACAACAATTAAATGGTTTGAAAATAATCCACAAACACTCTAGTGAGTGATAGTGCCAAGCCTAGAGGTAATAGCCAAAATCTCACCAACGTGTTTTGGAACTGGTGTTCCTTCCTCAGGGTGTGGGGTGGAAGTGGCCCTGTCAGTCCTTTTATCCCCCCAGTAAGGTCACATGTTCTAAACCAACAAATGTTATCTAATATTATTGGAAAACCCATATGCATTGTACAGACAATAAAAAAAATCATCAAACATGAAATATAAATTCAGCCAGTATAAATTAATAATTTCAAATAAGCTTCAATAAAAATACATTATATCATAAATTGGTTGCCACTAAGATATGTGCTGGAGTGACAGATGGAATAGTTATCCAATCTAATCAATGTGAAAAAGTCCCATTCCTTATTACTTCCAGGCCGTTTTTTTAACTTCCGATTGGGTACCCATAATTCCATCTTCCTAGGCACGTGATGCTGTAGGGTGATGCGCTATCCTTTGTTGATATTGATTACCTAAGTAACCGCACGTCCATTCCCCTCTGTATACATGGATGCCGCTAATGCCGTCTGGACAGGAAGTCACGTTCTCATACTTCCGGCTGTTGGAGCGCAATCCAGAAGTGTAGGCTTAACGCTGTGGAATGCATCAGCTTCCTTGTAAATTTCTAGGTCTCAGTGATGTCCATCAAAACAGGGAATCCTCTTTATCTATGTCCAGTGTTTAAAACTCGGTCAATGAGTATGTATTCATCCATATATCGTATATGCACTTTCCAATATTAACCCTCAGTGATTAAACAGAGATCATCATATAAACAGAAGGAATAAGGGAAATAGATTAATATTGGACCAAACATTCTGTACATAAATCCAGCAATTAGTCATTATTAGATCTAGCACTCCACAGTATATTTTCTTAATTTCCTATACTAGGAAATGAAGTAAACAATTGATGCCTATATATACATAACTCTAACAGGGATATATCAATATTCCTAATATTAAATGGCATAAAGAGGCTGGTATATAAAATCATTATCTTTTTACAAGAACCATTTGGTCTTGAATTCCAGATTTAGTCCTCTAGGGACCAGTGTTTGTAGTTCGTAAAATTGTCTCATTTCTGCTTGCGCTAATTTGGCTTCTCCATTATTATTATTATTATGCCAATCCGACATTATATTTGCAATACCACAGAGACTTACTAAATGTTCTATTTTACATTCGTGTTTAACCTTAAAATGGGCGGATACATTGTGGCTTTCCAAACCCTTCTTTATATTTCGTATGTGTTCCACTATGCATGTTTTCTATGGGCGTTGTAGTGCATCCTACATATTGGGAACCGCAGGAACACTCCAAAAGATAAACACAATTCTTAGTGTTACACATAAAGAAATCCCTAATAGGGTATTGCTATATCCCTGTTAGAGTTTTGTATATATAGGCATCAATTGTTTACTTCATTTCCTAGTATAGGAAACAAAGAAAACATACTGTGGAGTGCTAGATCTAATAATGACCAGTTGCTGGATTTATGTACAGAATGTTTGGTCCAATATTAATCTATTTCCCTTATTCCTTCTTTTTATATGATGATCTCCGTTAAATCACTGAGGGTTTAATATTGGAAAAGTGCATATATACGATATCTGGATGAATACATACTCCTTGACCGAGTTTTTAATACTGGAAATAGACAAAGAGGATTCCCTGTTTTGATGGGCATCACTGAGACCTAGAAATCTACAAGGAAACTGATGCATTCCACAGCGTTAAGCCTACACTTCTGGATTGTGCTCCAACAGCCGGAAGTATGAGAACGTGACTTCCTGTCCAGACGGCATTAGCAGCATCCATGTATACAGTGGGGAACGAACGTGCGGTTACTTAGATAATCGATATCAACAAAGGATAGCGCGTCACCCTTCAGGATCACGTGCCTAGGAAGATGGAATTATGGGTACCCAATCGGAAGTTAAAAAACGGCCTGGAAGTAATAAGGAATGGGACTTTTTCAAATTGATTAGATTGGATAACTATTCCATCTGTCACTACAGCACATATCTTAGTGGCAACCAATTTATGATATAATGTGTTTTTATTGAGACTTATTTGAAATTATGAATTTATACCGGATTAATTTTATATAAGGGTATATTATATTTCATGTTTGATTAATTTTATTATTGTCTGTACAATGCATATAGGTTTTCCAATAATATTAGATACCATTTGTTGGTTTAGAACATCTGACCTTACTGGGGGGATAAAAGGACTGACAGGGCCACTTCCACCCCACACCCTGAGGAAGGAACACCAGTTCCAAAACACGTTGGTGAGATTTTGGCTATCACCCCTAGGCTTGGCACTATCACTCACTAGTGTGTTTGTGGATTATTTTCAAACCACTTAATTGTTGTTGCATTTATTTTCCACTAAAACTCTTCCCTTGTTTCCATCTGAGGGTTGTGAGGTATGTTTGTGGCCTTGCCGTTTCTAAGGATTTGTGATATGCCTTGTTTTATGTACTGTTTTTTTTTAATATCTATTTTAACAATAAATATTTTTTAAAATGATAAGAGATATATAAATTTTTTTGCCGGTGAATATAATTCCGTGAGTGTGATTATATTCAGTTTTTTCCATTTGTGGTGGACGTCTGGAATAAAGATACCTTTTGGTGAACATAGGGCATTTATTGGAGGTGAGCCATATAACAATGAGACAAGCAATGTGAATGTGAATGTATCTTAGTATACTGAGGGAGAAGATCTAAAGAATCCTTGATAGGAACATAGGGCTTTGCCTACATGTCAGTGGTGGATCTTCTTTTGTCCCAAAGTGAAGAAAAAACAACTGTATATGCAGCTCAATTGTCTTCTTCTTTTTGAGGATACCTGTGGTTGAAGCCCAGCAGAGGGATACTTGTATATATAAAGAACAGTGCTTGGGGGTTGTTCCATATGTACTTGCATTGTTTATTTTGTTTAAAAAGGATACTTTTATACGGGTCTCAACGGATAAATGAACCCCGGGCTCAATAATATTAATTTATAATTAAACTATTAATTAATAAGTAATATATTGTATATAACTTTTGCAAAATGAATAAACTGTGCATACTGTGTATTGCTCACATTTGTGAATAGACACATGGGGTAAATTTGTTAAGCGGTGGGTTAGCATTTATTTACAAACAATAGACATTGCTACACATTTATAGTGGGGTCTAAAGTCAAAATACAGTGTTAACTAAATCTAATTTTGACTTTCTAAAATGAACCTCACATCAAACCCCATCGGTTTGTAAAGCTTTATCCTGCGGCAATCCAGCCGTGATTGCAAAACAATCCTGACATGGTAGAGAAGCACTGCACACATCGTTCGGAGAGTGGGGGTCATTCCGAGTTGTTCGCTCATTGACGATTTTCGCTATATTGCGTTTAGTCGCTTACTGCGCATGCGCAAGGTTCGCAGAGCGCATGCGCTTAGTTATTTTACACAAAAGTTAGGTATTTTACTCACGACATAACGAGGATTTTTCATCCTTCTGGTGATCGTACAGTGATTGACAGGAAGTGGGTGTTTCTGGGCGGAAACTGTCCGTTTTCTGGGCGTGTGCGAATAAACGCTGGCGTTTCTGGGAAAAACGCGGGAGTGTCTGAAGAAACGGGGGAGTGTCTGGGCGAACGCTGGGTGTGTTTGTGACGTCAAACCAGAAACGAAACTGACTGAACTGATCGCAATGGCTGAGTAAGTCTGGAGCTACTCAGAAACTGCTAAGAAATTTCTATTCGCAATTCTGCTAATCTTTCGTTTGCAATTCTGCTAAGCTAAGATACACTCCCAGAGGGCGGCGGCTTAGCATGTGCAATGCTGCTAAAAGCAGCTAGCGAGCGAACAACTCGGAATGAGGGCCAGTGTGCGAAGCAGTGTCTAACATGTGAGAATATTATGAGCTGCACTACTGTGTTGCTGTGACTTTGGGCCTAATTCAGACCTGATTGCAGCAGCAAAATTGTTCTCTAATGGGCAAAACCATGTGCACTGCAAATGAGGCAAATATAACATGTGCAGAGAGAGTAAGATTTGGGTTGGATATTTTGTTTCTGTGCAGGGTAAATACTGGCTGCTTTATTTTTACACTGCAATTTAGATTTTAGTTTGAACTCACCCCACCCAAATCTAACTCTCTCTGCACATGTTATATCTGCCCCACCTACACTCCACATTGTTTTGCCCATTAGAGAACAACTGTGCTGCTACAATAAGGTCTGAATTAGGCCCTTTGTCTGAGGTAGAGTCTGCAGCTGTGTGGAGTGTGAGGGATGTCCCAATCCCTCCTACTGTATGTTTATGTGTCAATGTATATATTATCTTTTCTAGCACAGAACAATACTGTCTTCTGTATATAGAACCTGCTAAATAATTTTTTTTAATATTGACAAATTTTATTGAATGAATAGTAACAACAACAAATAGAGACAATAGATACAATCAAAGCATCGTTATAATAAGTACAAATACACTTAATCTGAAACAGAAAGGAGAGCAGGGTTTTGTACGCTGAACAACAGACTAGAAAATCATTTGCATTGAAGTTTCTGTGATAAATGTACAAAAGCAATTGATAAGGGGGGTCATTCTACGATCAGGCACTCAGACATGCGGGGGGACGCCCAGCACAGGGCTAGTCCACCCAGCATGTCAGTGCAGCCCCCCTCCCCTGCAGAAATGTAAAAGCATCACACAGCGGCGATGCTTTTTCATCTCAGGAGTTACTCCCGGCCAGAGCAGCTCCTGTGGCTGGCCGGGAGAACCTCTTTGTTGCCCCAGGTTGCAGCAGCTGCATGTGACATCACGCAGCCTCCACAGCCTGCGCCCCCAACGGTCCGGCCATGCCTGCGTTGGCCAGAGCGCACCCCTAAATGGCAGCTTAATGTCACCATCCAGACCCCTCCCACCCAGTGACCGCCTCTGCCTCAGAGGTGATCGCTAGGCAACGACAGCTGGCATGCGCTGGTGCATGCGCAGTTTGGACCCGATCACTGCGCTGCGATAAACTGCAGCGAGTGATCGGTTTGGAATGACCCCCAAAGTACAGTGACTTGCTAAAGTGTTCACTCACCTTGGCTTTTTACCTATTTTGTTACATTACAACCTGTAATTTATTTTTTTTATCTGACTTTTATGTGATGGATCTGCACAAAATAGTCTAAGTTAGTAAAGTGAAATGAGAAAAATGTATATAAAAAATAATTTTATAAATACAAAATCTAAAATTGGCATGTGCATATGTATTCACCCCCTTTGCTATGAAGCCACTCAAAAATTCTGGTGCAACCAATTACCTTCAGAAGTCACTTAATTATTGAAATGAAGTCCACCTGGGTGCAATCTAAGTGTCAAATGATCTGTCAGTATAAACACACCTTTTCAGAAAGGCCCCAGAGGTTGCAACAACAGTAAGCAAGAGTCATCACACTATGAAGACCAAGGAGCTCTCCAAACAAGTCAGGGACAAAGTTATCGAGAAGTACAAGTCTGGGTTGGGTTATAAAAAAATATCCAAATCTTTGATGATCCCCGGAGCACCATTAAATCCATCATCTTCAAATGGAAAGAACATGGTACCACAACAAACCTGCCAAGAGAGGGCCGGCCACCAAAACTCACAGTCCGGGCAAGGAGGGTATTAATCAGAGAGGCAGCACAGAGACCAAAGGTAACCCTGAAGGAGCTGCAGAGTTCCACAGCAGAGACTGATGTATCTGCGCATGTGACCACAATAATCCATACACTCCATAGAGCTGGGCTTTATGGAAGAGTGGCCAGAAAAAAATCATTACTTAGTGTTAAAAATAAGAAAGCACATTTTGAGTTTGCCAAAAGGCATGTGGACAACTCCCCAAATGTAAGGAGGAAGGTGCTCTGGTCAGATGAGACTAAAATTTAACTTTTTGGCCACCAAGGAAAATGCTATGTTTGGTGCAAACCCAACACATCCCATCACCCCAAGAACAAAAAATGTTACCAGCCCCTGCTGCAGAAAAACATCCCCACAGCATGATGCTGCCACCACTATGTTTCACTTTAGGATGTTTTTAAGCAGCAGGGACTGGTAAACTGTTTCGAGCTGAGGGAAAGATGTATTGTGCTAAATACAGGGATATTCTTGAGCAAAACCTGTTTCAGTCTGCCTGTGATTTGAGACTGGGATGAAGGTTCACCTTTCAGCAGGACAATGACCCGAAGCATTCTGCTAAAGCAACACTCAAGTGGTTTGAGGGGAAACCTTTAAATGTGTTGGAATGGCCTAGTCAAAGCCTAGATCTCAATCCAATTGAGAATCTATGGTCAGACTTGAAGATTGCTGTTCACAAGTGGAAACCATCCCACATGAAGGAGCTGGAACAGGTTTGCCTTAAGGAATGGGAAAAAATGCCAGTGGCAATATGTGGCAAGCTCATAGAGACTAATCTAAAGGGACTTGCAGCTGTAATTGCCGCAAAAGGTGTCTCTAAAAAGTACTGACTTAAGGGGGGTGAATAGTTATGCACGCTGAAGTTTTCTGTTATTTTGTCCTATTTGTTGTTTGCTTCACAATAAAAAATAAAAACATCTTTAAAATTGTAGACATGTTCTGTGAATGATATGATGCAAACCTTCAAACAATCCATTTTAATTCCTGGTTGTGAGGCAACAAATCATAAAAAATGCAAAGGGGAGTGAATACTTTAGCAAGGTACTGTACATCCCTAAGGGCCAACCAGTGGCACCCCCGGGGGAGACTCATAAAGAAATGGAGGAAGGTGAAGAAAAAAGGAATTGGGTGAGAGGAGTGAAGATGAGAACAGAGAAGAAAAGTGAGAGATAAAGACGAGAAGGAGACTGAAGAAAGCTGAGAGCATGTAGAGGGGAAAGAAGAATGATGTAGAGGGGAAAGAAGAATGATTAAGAGAGTAGGGGGACTTAGTGAAGACCTGGAAGGGCCATTTGAAATTTAGCATACCAAGGTAACCAAATGCTGAGAAATGTGTCCACTGTGCTGTTAATCAGGGAGGAAAGGTATTTCATCTTTGCAACGAACTAGACGTGGTTCAAAAGTTCATGACAAGTGGGAGGTGTGGATTGTTTCCATGACCTAGCAATTTGGAGCTTAGCTGCACAGGCTATATGCAGAGCCAGTTTGTTTTCAGACTTGGATAGTTGACAGACTGGGGCACACAGAAGGAGCGACTCGGGGGGGGGGGGCAATCAAGTACAAGAGACTTAATGAGAGTTCAGACCAAAGACCAAAAGGAAGCAATCTTAGGGCAGCTCAACCAACTATGAAAATAAGAGTCTATTTGGCCACAGTGGCACCAACAAAGGTTTGACGTATTAGGTGTAAGCATTCTGGGACTAGATACCAGCGCGTGTAGATTTTGTAGGAATTTTCCTTGATGGAGATGCTGATAGAACATTTAGAGATATTTAATCATATAGAGTCCCATGCATTGTCATCAAGGGAAGTCCCCAAATCAGTTTCCCATGCAAGTTCATGTAATGCATGGGGGGGGAGATTCTGGACTGATACAGGACAGAGATAATGCAGTGATCCGTGGAGCAGTATATACAAAGGCATTCCATTGGTGTCAGAACATTTGGAAGAGGCACTGTCCTAGTAGAGGACATGACAAAATGTTGGATTTGGAGGTACTGATAGGAATAAGAAGGTGGGAGGGAATGTTTAGTTTGAAGGTCTGCAAAGAAGTGAGGGGTGTTATTATGAAGTACATGATGAAAGCAGGTGATACCTGCCTTTGACTTAGTAGCCAATTGAGATGATCGACCCAGAGTGAAGGAGGGATTATTCCAATTTGGAGTCAGGGGGAGGGGAGTATGTGAAGTGAAAGTTTAGCATGCAGTGAGTCCCAAACCATTAGCATTAGGGAGACTGTTGGCACTGACTGAACAGTTTTAGGCCTGTGGGTGTGAGGGAGCCATGAAAGATGAGAAATAGAGTCAACCTCAGCTAGGTCACCCTCTAAGTCTACCCATCTTCTCACATTACTAGGGGAATGCCAAGCGACTAGTTGGCTGAGTGCTGAGGCATAATAGTATCTCGGCAGGGAGGGAAGGCCCAAACCACCACATGTAGATCTCCTCTGGAGAATTTCCCTTTGTAATCTCTGCTTTTTGTCATTCCAGATGAATTTACCATATTAAGTCTTGAGGGAATTCAGAATCCGTAGAGGAACACGGACAGGGAGGGTCTGGAAAAGATATAATAGCTTGGGGAGAACATTCATCTTAATAGCATTAATTCTGCCTATCCAGGATATAAAATGCTTTTCCAGCTTAAGATGCTTTGAGCTATCGCCTTAAATAAAGGAGGGTAATTTGTTTTGTAAAGGGAGTGGTAAGATTTGGTAATATGGACACCTAAGTATTTAATAGAGGTATGATGCCAGGCCAAAGGAAAATTGGCTTTAAGAAGATCCAGTGTGTAAGTGTTACGCACACCAGTGCTAACAGGAGTATACTGGTGTATGAACAGAGAGGGATGCGAGGCAAAACGAACTCACAGACAGTATAACACAACATACACAGGAGGTGATGGAATAACTAATAAACACAAAATGAACGGGGAAGCCCAAAGGCTCAGGAATTGGGTGACTCCCTAGTGTCAGGAATGCTCAGATGGAATAGAGCGGACAATGAAGCGAGATGTAGTGATTTAACATGTGGAGCACCCAAAATGATGTTGCTAAGAGCAACAGGAAAAAACCCAAAGGGTTACCAACGGGTGTGGGAATAAACTCCTTGGTCAGAGATAGAAATATAGACACAAGGAGAGTATCCACAATCCTAACCCCCACTTGCAGGGCACAGGTTCAGCTTACTGCCACTAAACTGACACCTGGACAGGGCTGCACAGTGAAGGAGGATTAAGCAAGCAGGTCTGAGAGTACAGCCACAAACCTGCTGGGTTCACAGAATAGCAAAAGAACCCCAGCAGGTTAAACAACTGACTCCAGTCTTACTGCTAGGTCCGGATTGGCAGAATGAAGTACCGAATCCCAAGGCCTATTCGCAGTAAGCAACAAGTAAATACAAAGTCACACAGTACTAGCTAACTCTCTGGAACTGACTAACAAACAAAGATTCAGCAGCATTTGCCTAGCCTGAGAGGATGGTTTATATAGCAGGTGCTGTCCACGCCCCATTCAGACCTCACAGACTGTGAGCACAAAACCAGCGCTGGATTCCCTGCCGTGCACAGAGCCTGTAACCACTACACAGTAAAAACCCGGACCGGAGTATCAGCTGCGCTCAGGTTACTTCGCTAACACTTGCCTCCCGGTTGCCATGGCGACATGGCAGTACAGAACAGGAGATCCTAACAGTACCCCCCCTCTGACGAGGGGTCAAAGAACCCCTACCACCGGGTTTATCGGGGAACTGCGAGAAGAAAGAGCGTATCAGTCTGGGGGCATGAAGATCACAACTGCGCACCCACGACCGCTCCTCCGGGCCATACCCCTTCCAGTGCACCAAAAATGACAGCCGACCCTGAACCATCTTGGAGTCAAGAACCCTTTCAACCACAAACTCCCTCTGACCCCGTATCAAAAGAGGAGAAGGTCTTCCACTGGAAGAAGGATTACTAACCGCCAGTTTTAAAAGGGAACAATGAAATGTTTTATTGATACCCAATGAACGGGACAGATCTAACTGAAATGCCACCGGATTGATAGCCCTGGTGATCTTATAAGGGCCGATGAACCGGGGGCCTAACTTATGAGATGGCTGTCTCAACTTCAAATTCTTGGTGGACAAACAGACGAAGTCTCCTAATTTAAAGCTGCAGGGTCTTCTCCGCTTATCAAAAACCCTTTTGGTCACTAATGACACAGACACAAGGGCTTTCTTAACTTTCCTCCAAATACCCCTAAGGGCCGAAACCACAGAGGAAACACCAGGCGTGGAATCCAGGGGGTCAAAAGAATTGGCCTTAGGATGATGCCCATACACACAAAGGAAGGGAGAGATCCCTGTAGCAGAGTGAGCCGCGTTGTTATAGGCAAACTCCGCCATGGACAGATGAGCAACCCAGTCAGTATGACACTTGGAGACATAACACCTGAGGAACTGCTCCAAGGACTGGTTCACCCTCTCAGTCTGCCCATTAGACTGTGGATGGTAGCCTGACGACAAACTCACAGAAATCTGGAGATCAGAACAAAATGCCCTCCAGAATTTGGCGACAAACTGGGATCCACGGTCAGAGACCACATCAAGTGGCAACCCGTGGAGGCGCACAACATGCTGCATAAATAACTCAGACAGGCGTCTGGCCGATGGCAACCCAACCAGTGGAACGAAATGCGCCATCTTCGAAAACCTGTCAACGACAACCCAAATGGCTGTCATCCCCGAGGATTTGGGCAAGTCCACCACAAAATCCATGGAAATGTGGGTCCATGGCTTAGATGGAATAAAGAGTGGATGTAATGGGCCGACAGGAACCCCTCTAGGACTTTTATTTCGGGCACAAACGTCACATGCCCGAACCCACTGATCCACATCCCTAGCCACCGAGGGCCACCACACCGCCCTAGACAGCAACTCCCGAGTTCTGGCAATACCCGGATGCCCTGCCGACCTCTTGGCATGGAATTCCAGGAACACTCGCTGTCTTAACCTAGGAGGCACAAACAAGAGACCTACCGGAAGGTCTGGAGGAGCCTGCTCCTGTGCTCTAAGGACTAATGACAAGAGGTCCTGGGTAATGCCCACTTTAATACATGATGGGGACACAATGGGCAATGGCTCCTCGGTGGTCTCTTGGACTGGAGCAAAACTCAGCGAGAGCGCATCAGCCTTGATGTTTTTTGACCCAGGGCGATATGTTATCAAAAAATTAAAGCGAGCAAAAAACAAAGCCTATCTTGCTTGCCTGGCATTGAGCCGCTTCGCTGACTCTAAATATGCCAGATTCTTATGGTCGGTGAGAATTGAGACCACAAACCTAGCCCCCTCAAGCCAGTGTCTCCACTTCCCGAGTGCATCCTTTATAGCCAACAATTCCCGGTTACCCACATCATAATTCATCTCGGCAGACGAAAATTTACGGGAAAAGTAAGCACAGGGATGAAGGCGATTATCAGACACCCCCATCTGAGAGAGCACTGCCCCAATACCTATCTCAGAGGCATCCACTTCTACCACAAAAGGACGCTCTGGATCTGGGTGTCGCAGCACCTTGGCGGAGACAAATGCCCTTTTGAGACGGGCAAAGGCCGCTTTGGCCTCACAAGACCAGTGAGCAACATCTGCCCCTTTCTTAGTGAGTGCCACCAAGGGGGCCACTATAGACGAAAATCCAGCGATGAACCGTCTATAAAAATTCCCAAAGCCCAGAAAACGCTGAAGCGCCTTCAAACTAGTGGGCTGCACCCAATCCAGGACTGCCTGTACCTTAGAACCCTCCATTTGGAAACCTTCTGAGGAGATAATATACCCTAGAAATGCGATTTGCTGGACTTCAAATTCGCACTTCTCCAGCTTCGCCCCAAGCTGGTGGTCTCTGAGTTTCTGGAGGACTAAGCGTACATGCTTCCGATGTTCCTCCAGGGAATGGGAGAAGATTAGGATGTCATCTAGATAAACAACTAAAAATCTATCCAAATATTCCCTGAGCACATCGTTCATGAATTCCTAGAAGACTGCCGGGGCATTAGAGAGCCCAAAAGGCATCACCAAATATTCATAATGCCCTGAGTGGGTATTAAAGGCAGTCTTCCATTCATCCCCCTCTCTTATTCGGATTAGATTGTAAGCACCGCGTAGGTCAATCTTAGAAAAAATGGTGGCAGTACGAAGCTGGTCAAACAAAACCGAAATGAGAGGCAGTGGGTACGAGTTTTTAATCGTGATACGGTTAAATTCCCTGAAGTCGATGCAGGGTCGCAACGAACCATCCTTTTTACCCACGAAGAAGAACCCCGACCCAACTGGGGACTGTGAGGGTTTGATAAATCCCTTAGCCAAGTTCTCCTGAATGTACTCTGCCATAGCCTGAGTCTCAGGACATGACAGGGAGTACAACCTGCTCTTGGGAAGCTTAGCATTCGGCAACAAATCAATGGCACAGTCATAGGGGCGATGGGGAGGTAGTACCTCCGCAACTTTTTTGGAGAACACATCCGCAAAATCTGCATAACATCCTGGCAATCCTGGCAAACTTAGCTGCGAGAGCCTGACTGGAAGGCTCAAGCAACTCCTGAAACAATCACTACCCCAACTAAGAATCTCCCCAGAGACCCAGTTCAATTGAGGGTTATGGGCCCTTAACCAGGGTAACCCCAAAACCAATGGGGCAAAAGAACAGACAGTCACATAGAAAGACAATTTTTCAGAGTGTGTGGCTCCAATAAACAAAGGAATTTGGCTGGTGCAGGAGGTAATTTTACCCTGGGACAATGGTTCCCCGTTTAACTAACAGATCTCAATCTCTGATGCCAAAGGTACTGAGGGAACAGAGTGTTCCAGGGCGAATTGACAGTCCATGAAAACCCCATTGGCCCCACTGTCAACAAAGGCCTCAGTCTTGACAGTTTGACCGAGGATCTCCAAAGTCACCGGAATGAGAAAAGTCTTTTTGGGAAAATCTGACTTCTGGCCTGACAGGATATTTCCCATCACCCTCAGGCCCTGAAGTTTTCCGGCTTTTCTGGGCATGATACTACGACATGACCTTTATTCCAACAGTACAAACACAAACCCTGCTGTCTCCTCCGCGTTTTCTCACGCGAGGAGAGGCGAGTAGCCCCAATCTGCATAGGCTCCTCGGAATATTCCTCAGAGTCTGAGGTTCCCTTGGGAAAAAAGGAAACTGCGGTCTCCCTTTCAAGCCTATGCTCTCAGCCGTCTATCCACCCGGATGTATAACTGCATGAGCTAATCTAAGCTATCAGGCGAGGGATATTGTACCAGTTGGTCCTTTATCTGGTCAGAAAGGCCCCTTCGGTACTGGTTTCTCAGGGCTGGGTCATTCCACTGGGTATCATGAGCCAACCTCCGAAACTCCATACTATAAACCTCAGCTGGCCGTCGCCCTTGCTTTAGGACCGTAATCTGAGCCTCGGCTGAAGCCATCTTGTCAGGGTCATCATACAAAATGCCCAGTGCCGTAAAAAAAGCATCAACACTTTTAAGCGACGGACAGTCAGGCTGCAACCCATATGCCCAGACCTGTGGGTCTCCTTGTAGCAAGGAAATCACCATGCCCACCCGCTGAATCTCCGACCCAGAAGACTGGGGCCTAAGCCTGACATATAGCTTACAGCTCTCCTTGAAACCAAAAAACTGCGAGCGATCTCCAGAAAAACGATCCGGGAGATTTACTTTCGGCTCCTTAACCCCTAAACTTGCCGCTGCTGCTGCGGGAGCTCCGCTAGTGGCCTCTCATTAAATCATCTCATTAAATTGTCGAGTCAGGACCTGCACCTGATCGACCACCTGTTGCAAAGTATTTTGAGGGGTATGCTCCATATTCCCACAAAATTTCAACAGGAGTAGGGCTGCTGAATATGTTACGCACACCAGTGCTAACAGGAGTATACCGGTGTATGAACAGAGAGGGATGCGAGGCAAAACGAACTCACAGACAGTATAACACAACATACACAGGAGGTGATGGAATACCTAATAAACACAAAATGAACTGGGAAGCCCAAAGGCTCAGGAATTGGGTGACTCCCTAATGTCAGGAATGCTCAGATGGAATAGAGCGGACAATGAAGCGAGATGTAGTGATTTAACATGTGGAGCACCCAAAATGATGTTGCTAAGAGCAACAGGAAAAACCACAAAGGGTTACCAACGGGTGTGGGAATAAACTCCTTGGTCAGAGATAGAAATATAGACACAAGGAGAGTATCCACAATCCTAACCCCCACTTGCAGGGCACAGGTTCAGCTTACTGCCACTAAACTGACACCTGGACGCCCTGCACAGTGAGGGAGGATTAAGCAAGCAGGTCTGAGAGTACAGCCGCAAACCTGCTGGGTTCACAGAATAGCAAAAGAACCCCAGCAGGTTAAACAACTGACTCCAGTCTTACTGCTAGGTCCGGATTGGCAGAATGAAGTACCGAATCCCAAGGCCTATTCGCAGTAAGCAACAAGTAAATACAAAGTCACACAGTACTAGCTAACTCTCTGGAACTGACTAACAAACAAAGATTCAGCAGCATTTGCCTAGCCTGAGAGGATGGTTTATATAGCAGGTGCTGTCCACGCCCCACTCAGACCTCACAGACTGTGAGCACAAAACCAGCGCCGGATTCCCTGCCGTGCACAGAGCCTGTAACCACTACACAGTAAAAACCCAGACCGGAGTATCAGCTGCGCTCAGGTTACTTCGCTAACACTTGCCTCCCGGTTGCCATGGCGACGTGGCAGTACAGAACAGGAGATCCTAACAGTAAGTGGGATATGTGGGGGTAGAGCTTCAGATTTGTCGTTATTAAACTTTTAGCCAGAGAAGTCTCCATAGAGAGTTAATTCTTTGAAAAGGTTAGGTAGGGAAATTAACGGGTTAGTAAGAGTTAGGAGGACGTCGTCCGCGAAAAGTGAAAGATTGTACTGTGAATCTTTAATAGAAAAACTCATAAGATGGATATGACAGGCGAGAGGTTTGATTATTAAGCGAATATAAGGGGCGACAGAGGGCATCCTTGACATGTGCCATTGGTGATGGTGAATGAGTCTGAAAGCATCCCACATGATAGGACAGAAGTAGAGGGGTTATAATAGAGTGCTGTAATGGCTTGGAGAAATTCCCCTTGAAAACCAAAGCTACAAAGGGTTTGTTTGAGAAAAGCCCAGGAGACCCTATCAAATTCTTTCTCCGCATCTAAAGCCAACATAAGAGAAGGGAGTTTGGAGGAATTAGCATTATGAATCAGGTTAATGGTGCATCTGGTGTTATCCAGAGCTTGATGAAAGGGGACAAATCTGACCTGAGGGTAAATTTACTAAGATGGGAGTTCTATTTCAGATGGGATGTTGCCCATAGCAACCAATCAGATACCAGGTATTATCTTCTAGAAGGTGCTAGATAAATGAGACGTAATATCTGATTGGTTGCTATGGGCAACATCCCATCTGAAATTGAACTCCCATCTTAGTAAATTTACCCCCTGGTTGGGATGTATGAGAGACGGAAGAAGGGGGTTCAATATTTTTGCAAAGAGTTTTAAATCAGTGTTTAAGAGGGAAATAGGGAGGCAGTTAGAGACTTGTTGCTGGTCTTTACCAGTAGTTTAATTATGGAATAAATCGCCTTTAAGAACTTTATTAAAAGTAGTTATCAGATGAGGAATGAGAGTACATTTGAACGTTTTATAGTAAGCAAATGGTAGGCCATCCGGGTTTCGGGGCCTTGGATGGTTTTTGTAGTTTAAGAGTGGCAGAGGCCTCCTCATCAATTGCTTAGGCTTTGACTTGTTTGCCAGTGGAGTGTGTTCCATTATCTGACTGGATCTCTTTGGGTGTGCACTATTGTAGCTTTAAATGTTCCAACATTTTGATTGTAGCTTGTTGGTCAGCACTTGCAGAGGGATGTGTAACAAGCACCCCAGAATAAGTGTCCACCGCAGTGCAACAGTATTGCCCCTCCCCACCTCCAGTGAGCATAGGGTCAAAGAAATCAATCTACCACACCTGTCCTACATATTCACCTCTGTAGATGGATTCAATATCTCCAGTCAGTTTTTACAGTAATTCAGCAGCTGACAAGTTTCACACTTCTCCATTATTTCTCTGACCATTAGATCTGGCATTGGAATACCTTTACTTTCGTCTCCCAAATGGTTCAGTTTTGTAGTCTCTTGTGGAATGAGCTTCGCCATTCTGTCTTGCACCAGGGCATCTGTGATTTCATTGCCTTCTAGTCCATTGTGAGCTTTGACATGTTCCACAAAATACTTTTTTATTTAGGTAGGGGAGGAGAGGGCATGACTTTAATATTTAACAATGAAGCAGTGCCTGAGGGGCACTATATATGTTACTGACAGTACTCATCAGCCTCCTACAGCTTTCCAGAAGCCCCAGACACCAGAATTTGTAGGAGTGGAGTACAAAACTTCCTCTTTTCTCTTTCAGCTAAAATTGTTTAACCACTCATTGATGTCTCTATTTAGCTTACAAACCAAAAGCACAGTCCTCAGTGTCCCATTATAGAAAAGGATGAATGAGAAATGCCAGATTAAATTAAACAGAGATGCAGACACCTATGTCCAGGCTCCAGCTCTAGTGAGACCCCCAGATGTAACAGATATATGAGTGAGAGGCCTGTTCACCCCCAGGAAGAGAATTCAAGGACAATGCTGAAATGGCTGCCAGAGTCTGGAGGATGCACCTACAGTATAAGGTCTGCCACCATGTGTGTGGGAAATGCTGTCAGTAAAGAGGTGGGGAGAGGAGACCCTTACAGGAACTGGACCTGATTTCAGCCTGAGTTGGGGGAGACAGCTGGGACCTGTAAAGGTCAGCAGGTACCAGCCACAAACCAATGCAAACTGGAAGACGCAAAGAAAAGGAAGACTCATGTGGTAATGGTTGGATAATAATAATTAAAAACAGTAATTCGGAACGGATACAGCCAACTTATTTGAGTCTGCGTTCATCAGAGGCTTAAGTGGAGGCACTCAAAAAACAAAAAACAAACAGAGGGTTCAAATACACTAGAAATATATTACTTACAGTACTGTATGCCATTTGCATATACTCTTGTAACTAGAGATGAGCGGGTTCGGTTCCGCGGGATCCGAACCCCCCCGAACTTCACCTATTTTACACGGTTCCGAGGCAGCCTCGGATCTTCCCGCCTTGCTCGGTTAACCTGAGCGCGCCCGAATGTCATCATCCCACTGTCGTATTCTCGTGGGATTCGTATAGCATATAAAGAGCCGCGCGTCGCCGCCATTTTCACTCGTGCATTGTAGATGATAGCGAGAGGACGTGGCTGCGTTCTCTCAGTTTCTGTGTTCAGTGTGCTGCAAATATCTGTGATCAGTGTGCTGCAAATATCTGTGGTCAGTGTGCTGCAAATATCTGTGCTCAGTGTGCTGCAAATATCTACGTTCTCTGCCTGAAAACGCTCCATATCTGTGCTGCATTGTAGTTTATAGTAGGAGGACAGTGCAGAATTTTGCTGACCACCAGTATATATATAGCAGTACGGTACAGTACTCCATTGCTCTACCTCTGTGTCGTCAAGTATACTATCCATCCATATCTGTGCTGCATTGTAGTTGTGCGCAGTATATAGTAGGAGGACAGTGCAGAATTTTGCTCACCACCAGTATATATATAGCAGTACGGTACAGTAGTCCATTGCTCTACCTCTGTGTCGTCAAGTATACTATCCATATCTGTGCTGCATTGTAGTTGTGCGCAGTATATAGTAGGAGGACAGTGCAGAATTTTGCTGACCACCAGTATATATATAGCAGTAAGGTACAGTAGTCCATTGCTCTACCTCTGTGTCATCAAGTATACTATCCATATCTGTGCTGCATTGTAGTTGTGCACAGTATATAGTAGGAGGACAGTGCAGAATTTTGCTGACCACCAGTATATCTATATAGCAGTACGGTACAGTAGTCCATTGCTCTACCTCTGTGTCGTCAAGTAGACTATCCATATCTGTGCTGCATTGTAGTTGTGCGCAGTATATAGTAGTAGGACAGTGCAAAATTTTGCTGACCACCAGTATATATATAGCAGTACGGTACAGTAGTCCATTTCTCTACCTCTGTGTCGTCAAGTATGCTATCCATATCTGTGCTGCATTGTAGTTGTTCACAGTATATAGTAGGAGGACAGTGCAGAATTTTGCTGACCACCAGTATATATATAGCAGTACGGTACGGTAGTCCATTGCTCTACCTCTGTGTCGTCAAGTATACTATCCATATCTGTGCTGCATTGTAGTTGTGCGCAGTATATTGTAGGAGGACAGTGCAGAAGTTTGCTGACCACCAGTATATATATATATATAGCAGTACGGTACAGTAGTCCATTGCTCTACCTCTGTGTCGTCAAGTATACTATCCATATCTGTGCTGCATTGTAGTTGTGCGCAGTATATAGTAGGAGGACAGTGCAGAATTTTGCTGACCACCAGTATATATATAGCAGTAAGGTACAGTAGTCCATTGCTCTACCTCTGTGTCATCAAGTATACTATCCATATCTGTGCTGCATTGTAGTAGTGCGCAGTATATAGTAGGAGGCCAGTGCAGAATTTTGCTGACCACCAGTATATATATATATATACATATATATATATATATATATATTTATCTCTGCATCATGTGCTGTTTGGGGACTATTTTTTTAAGTGCCATCCTGTCTGACACTGCAGTGCCACTCCTAGATGGGCCAGGTGTTTGTGTCGGCCAATTGGGTCGCTTAGCTTAGCCATCCAGCGACCTTGGTGCACCTCTTTTTTTCTTTGCATCATGTGCTGTTTGGGGACTATTTTTTTAAGTTCCATCCTATCTGACACTGCAGTGCCACTCCTAGATGGGCCAGGTGTTTGTGTCTGCCTCTTGGGTCGCTAAGCTTAGCCATCCAGCGACCTTGGTGCACCTCTTTTTTTCTTTGCATCATGTGCTGTTTGGAGACTTTTTTTTAAGTGCCATCCTGTCTGACACTGCAGTGCCACTCCTAGATGGGCCAGGTGTTTGTGTCGGCCACTTGGGTCACTTCGCTTAGCCATCCAGCGACCTTGGTGCACCTCTTTTTTTCTTTGCATCATGTGCTGTTTGGGGACTTTTTTTTAAGTGCCATCCTGTCTGACACTGCAGTGCCACTCCTAGATGGGCCAGGTGTTTGTGCCGGCCACTTGGGTCACTTAGCTTAGCCATCCAGCGACCTCGGTTCAAATTTTAGGACTAAAAATAATATTGTGAGGTGTGAGGTGTTCAGAATAGACTGGAAATGAGTGGAAATTATGGTTATTGAGGTTAATAATACTATGGGATCAAAATGACCCCCAAATTCTATGATTTAAGCTATTTTTGAGGGTTTTTTGAAAAAAACACCCAAATACAAAACACACCCGAATCCGACAAAAAATTTTCAGGGAGGTTTTGCCAAAACGCGTCCGAATCCAAAACACGGCCGCGGAACCGAATCCAAAACCAAAACACAAAACCCTATAAATGTCCGGTGCACATCACTACTTGTAACACAAAAACCCATTATATACTGTACTCTTGTAACACAAAACCCAGTTATTAATTGCTTTGCTTCCTTAGGCCCCATTGCAGCTACAGCACTATAAAAAAAAAGCAACAAACCCAACTTTAATTATTGAATACCTACATTACACCCTCTAGCATTCAATTATTCCTATTAAAACTACTGTACACACCCATTGGTAACAGTATAACCAAATAAACTGCACATTCCAAATATAACATATAATGTACAATATAACTTTACAGTATGATAATATGAGGACCAGAGATTATAAAGTACAGTCACTCCTTGTGTGAGTCACAGCATAGTTGTGCAACAAGTGACCTCTTGTTTTGTCACAAACATAGTTTAATATTCAAGTTTGTTTAATTAAAATCCTGATTTTTAAAGATAAAACAAAACTCATGTTGTTCTTGTTCACCTCTGTTGTGTTTACTACAAATTAATCACTGAAATTTATTTTTTGTTATTTTCTGTACAAAGCAAACTATTCTAACATTATTTTTCTTCTAATGACTATAAGCTTGTATGTTTCACTTGTGACTTACTAAGTATAATATTCTAATATTGTACAGTTTAATAGAATTGCTATTTGTTTTCCTTCAGCGTCGAGGAGCATATGGATTGGATAATTAAGTGATACAAAAGTCACCACATAATGTGACTCGCTAAGGGAGGTAGATCTTACATATAAATAGCTTCTGTGACCCTTGTGAGTTTCCATAATTGTACTTTTTTGTGTGCTCTCAATTCCCTTCCCACATTATTTAGAGGATTAAATTTAATCCATGATTATGTGCAACATCAAATTAATATTCAGACAGCAATCCGTTACTATATTAGCATTTCTCTGGTCGTTTCCCCAAGCATTAGCTTTTGGAATGTCACAGACCTCATTTTTACAGGTACAATAAAAAGCTTTAACAGATTTATAGAAGCTTCGACTAGGCATATATATTTATTGTACACAGTATGTATAAATATGCACATTTGTAGAACGATCCAAAATATCTGTAAACTGAATGGGATATGTAATGTCATTGACATTTTTAAAATGTAGGATCTATATGGAACTGTCAACTTAAATCATTGTAAAATAATTTGAAGTTGTTGTTGCGCTGTATAGATATATTATGGGAATGTAGTAGGCAACCAGACTGGCACTGGACTCCTGACACCATGAGAATGTTGACAGACTGAATCCCGACCTCAAGTATGCCAGGAAGGGTAAGGGTTAAGCTGCAGAAGGGTGCTAGGGTTAGGCTGCAGAAGGGATGCTAGGGTTAGGCTGCAGAAGGGGTGCTAGGGTTAGGCTGCAGTATGGCAGGTGTTACAGTTATGCAGTCTGAAGGGAGGGTTATGGTTAGGCTGGGGGAAAGGAGGGTTAGGGTTAATTTAATTTGTCACCCCTGTTGGAATTAGGGCAGTCAGGATGCTGGTATCAGTTTTCCTACCACCGGCAACCTGGCTGCTGGTCTCCCGAATCCAACCGACATCATGAAATATTATATTTTTTATACAAAATATGACTTTACCTGTATAAGCTGTGCTACCTCCGAAAAAGATGAACATTGTTTTTACCACTTTAAAATAGCTGCACAATGGAAGTATGAGCAGTAGATCCAATGAGAAAATGCAGTGTATGTGATTGTAGCTTATTAGTTTTCCCACTCAAATGAATTTCCACACAGCCTAGATGTCAAGCCATCACTTCAGTTCCTGGGGAAAAATTACTGGCTAGAGGACTCCCATGCATGCACTTCAGGGAGAAAACTGAACTTTAATGGTCACTTCCGGTTTGATAGTTCAGTTTTAATACAATTAGAACACCACCCATGCCATGTGCTTGAGTTGCCACCTTCTGTCACAAGCAACAGCATGGTCCACATGGTGAAGGCAGCATGTCGCCACTTGGACAAGGCAGACCCCATTTGCTGAACTACCTGAGTACTCATTTTTCTGTTGTAAATATGCTACTGCTGCTTAATCTGACCCTAGGCTGTAACAATCTAACCATAAGCAGATGTCTCCATTCAGCTGAGATGAAATGAAACCAGAGCAGAACAATAGAGAATAGATTGTCCAAGATGGGTTTCAATCTTCTGAGCATTCAGTACAGTTATACTTGTTTTATAGATTTATTTCTCCACTTTTGATTGCCGTTATCATACTTTATATAATAAAAAAAACATAAAGTTTAAGTTTTCCTTTAAATAAAGGAACTACTGTAAAGTTTTGTTATGTAGCTAATGTTATAACATGATAAATTGCTTGTTTTGAATAAAAAATTTATTTATGATATTTTACATTCTGAATATTTTTGGTGCAATATGTATTTTTGATAGTTTTGACTACAGTATTATATACTGTACTCTAGAGAAAAAATATTACATAATATATATTTTTAACCCTTTATCCATATATATATGTATATATATATATATATATATATAAAACACTTATTTTACTATTAGTTATATTCATGATTAGGATGTGCGCCGACCCCTGTGTTTTGGTTTTGGATCTGTAATAACTTTGGGGGTCATTCCAACCAGTTCGCACGCTGCTTTTTTCGCAGGTGTGAAAACGGGTCCGAAATGCGCATGCGCAGCGTGTGCAATGCGCAGGGGCGTCGCTACCCGGCGACGGGTAATGCCGGGCAGCGACTGAATTAAAGAAGAAAATGATCAGTGCCACGATTGCAATGTGATTACCAGGAGGAAGGCATTCTGGGGTGGCAACTGACCTTTTTCAGGGAGTGGAGATCCGAATGCAGGCGTATCCAGGTATTTGCAGGGTGGGTGTCTGACGTCAATTCCGGGACCTGAGACACTGAAGTCATCGCAGTGGGTAAGTCCAGACCTACTCCTCATCTGCACAAAATGTTTTTGCATAGGTCGACTGCACAAACGATTGCAGCCTTGCTATGTAAAAAATACACTACCCCATAGGAGATGTCTAGTTGATCGCATGGGCTGCAAAAATTTGCAGTGTGCGATCAACTCTTTGTGTTTTGGTTTTGCCAAAACAGCACTCACGTCTTTTAGTTTTGTGTCTGTATTTTTTTTAAAAAATTAGTAAAAACTGCTAAAATTACACAATGTGTGTCTTTTATTGTTATTACATTATTTTTAATCTCAATAACATTAATTTCCAGTCAAGTCCACTCAATGTTGACCCCTCACAGCTCATAATATTGTTTTTACCAATATTGGCCAAAGGCTACAGCAAACTGGCTAGTTATTAAGCAACTCTGCAGCTGCACAAACACACAGCAGTTTATAGCATATCTATGAAACATTGCCACACAGCAGTGGCAGAAAAGAAGAGTGATGGAAGATGCCATTGGGACCTCCCATTCACCTTTATGTTGGATTTAAAAAAGGACATGCACAGTTTAACAATCAAAGCTACAGGGAAAGCCATTTTTGTGGCTGAAGTGCTTGATTTGTTTGGGCTACCACAAAACAAGCTACAAAAGCAGCTAAGGTAGCAGTGTTGTCAATGATCTCAACAATGGCAGGATGTCATTATCATCCTAACTCTCATCAGTGTGTACATGGGGCCTAATTCAGACCTGGTCGCACGCATGTTATTTTTTGCACTGCTGTGATAAAGTGATCGCCGTCCACAGGGGAGGGGGTATTCACTGTGCAGGGCTGCAAATGCTTGTGCAGAGAGCTGCACAAACAAAAAGTTTGTGCAGTCTCTGCACAGCTCAGGACTTACTCACCCACTGCGATGATCCTTGCTGTTGCTGATGTCAGGATCCCTACCTGGAAATGGTCGGGTACGCCTGCATTTTCCTCAACACTCCCAGAAAACGGTGAGTTGACACCCCCGGATGGCCTTCCCCTGTCAATCTTCTTGCATTCGCTGCTGCGAACGCTTTCTTAATTATTTTTGTTGCTGCCCATTGCTGGCCGTCGCCGGCCAGTGACGTGCCTGCGCCGGCCAGTGACGTGCCTGCGCATTGCGGCCCCAACGCATGCGCTGTTCAGACACGGTCGCACGGCTGCAAAAACTTCAGCATGTGATCAGGTCTGAATGACCCCCATTATCCTCACACAATATTAATTCAACCCCGCTGAAAGCCACCATTACAGAAGTCTCTGTACTTTGATGTAATAGCCCATAAAGGTCTTCCTTGTGGAATTTCCAGTTCATTTTGATGAACATCATGTTTTCCACATTTTAAGAAAGTAGCCTCCTATGCTGATAGCAGACAAGGTTTCTGGCTGTGCTGAAATTCTTTCTGGGTACACACTGGAGGGAAGACAGCTTAAGTAATTCAAAACGAGTTAGTACAAAGGCCCGCAAATTGTTTTTTTTTCAGATCACTTGGAAAGAAAGACACAACATATGATTAAACCTAGGCTCAAACACGGTGGCCAAAATGTAGTGATCTGATTTCAAGATATTGACATCCCTTGGATCCTGGGAAAGCAAATAAAGGACTTAATCTACAAGTCCAAAATACACAGTGGAGTTACTTTGTTTCATCTCATCCTTCAATTTCTTGAGTTGCTATTCCAAAAGTCTAATTAGGGGAATCACTGGACTCAAGCTGGCAGTGTGTGAACTCACTTTACATGTGACTATTTGGAATGGTTTCAGCACCTTGCACAACAGGGAAAATATTTGCCAGTGCACTGGACTGCTGTACATTCTACCTCCTCTCCCAATATCATGGCTTGTTGTGTAGCTTTGGATGGCTTTTTGCTGTTACTCCAGCCACTGAAGCATGTAAAGGGTGGAATTCTACCTTTTTACTACTGTAACCCTTGCTTTAGTTGGTGGCAGGGCATACTGAACTGTTCTTGCAGGTGCTGCAGTCTTCTGCATGCAGATGCTGAATGCTGAAAATGTCCTGAATGTTTTTTTGGCCACAGACAGCATCTTCTACACACACCTGTCATTTTCTTAAAAACATCTGTACCACAAAGTCAATTGTATTAACAACACATGGGACATGTTGGAATTTACCCAGCTGTTATGCTCTCATGGTACTTATGATGTTATCAGAAATCACAATCCTGAGGAGAGTCCAAGCGGGGTAAACATTTTGCTATGATATCCCTTAGTTTGCCAACAGGTTGTCAGTGGTATGTCTCTTAGTGAAGCTGGTGATACTGAGAGTAGCATGCCTCTGAATGAGCTGGAGTTGTTTGTTAGATGTTACTGCTGTTCATGCTGCTAAACGATTCACCCACCCAGTGAACTTATACAGTCATATAATCTTTAGTTTGCCCATTTTTGTTTGTCCACATATCTGTATTTTACAGGTCAATATATATATATATATATATATATATATACAGTATATATATTTTAGTGTCCTGGTACAGGTGAGGAATTGCTTTTCTAGTAAAATGGAACTAAGATGCAATTTGGTAGCAGGGACACAGGACCTAAATTAACTGTCTAAACCTTCTGTATTCATGGTGGATTTTGGATGCATATCTAATACTAGTATAACCATCATAGCATCAGTGATCCACTGTGCGACTGGGTGACAGCTGTCATACTTGCTTCCTCTTGCAAAGGATTGTTTAAAAGTCACTTGTGTGAAACTTCTAGTAATATTCTTGGTCCCCTTCTGGGATGAAGATTCACCCCCAACAGCAGCCGCAGTAGGCCAAGTGCGGAAGTATTCTTCTAAGGAATCCTGGATAGGGGAGGAGTTACTTAGACTTATCCTGGATGCAGTACTACCTCCGGTCATTAGTGAGGATATTGATGATGGTGTTGGTGGTGGAGATTTCAGGTGTGGTGATCTAGCTGAGAGAAGAAAGCTAGCTGATGCTGGACTACTTGTTATTTTTTTAGCCTAAGTTTCTGAATTTCCCACAAACTTTCCATGTACTCACATAACAGGCACTCATGGCTACATTTGGGGGGTAATTCAGACTTGATTGTAGATGTGCTAAATTTAGCACATCTACAATCACTTTCACAGACATGCGGGGGGATGCGCAGCACAGGGCTAGTCCACCCTACATGTCTGGCTCTACCCATCCTCTGACAGGTACAAAAGCATTGCACGGCAGCAATGCTTTTGTACCTGAAAAGTAGCTCCCTACCAGCGCAGCCCCTGCTCGCTGGCAGGGAGCTACCCGTCACTCTCCGGGTCGCAATGCCTGTGTTGCCCGGACCGCGCCCCCAAAATGGCAGCCCAATGCTGCCGGTCCACCCCCTCCCGCCCAGCATATGCCTCTGCCTGTCAATCACATCAGCAATCAGGTCTGAATTAGCCCTTTAGACTCTACTCAAGGATTTGTGATGGTTCTGAACATACAGTTTGTTCAACTGCCTTAGAGGGTTCTTCTGTACTCTAAGTGAGAAGGGCTTGCATCATCAATAGAGGCAGAACCACCACTCATAAATAAAGGCTAAGGTCTGTGCCTTTCCTTGCCACTGTACATGGTGAATCGCATATTGGCAATTTTATGTTTTTCTGCAGTAAACTGTCCTTTGATTAGAGGTGTTTTTTCTTTCTCACTGTAAAATATAGTTTAAATTTTATTTCAGATGCTCTGACTTAAACCCTCTATGCCATTGGGCATCTGACTTTAGTAGATGACATTGAAGGACTAGTATTGTCATGACTGGTGGCAGCAGATGCAGTGCGAGTATTTGGTTACTGTTCCTGCTCTTTTCTCAACTGATCATTATCCATATTGATGATTTCAACAAACACAAGTTGTACAATAAAAAAGAGCAATTCTTCCCCCCCCCCCCGCCCCGCAAATGACAACTTCCACAGCAGGGAGTCACACCCTTATGTTCATGCGAATAGTGTCGCAGTGGGGTACAGCACTCACAGTTTGTACAATAATTTTTTTATATTTAATGTTTTTAAAAATGACAATTGACATTGATGATTAACACTGCTTATATTTATTATATCAATAAGCGTGCAGTTGTTATGAGCCACGGCAGTGGCTCATTCCTGTTTGCATTTTGCTCATGTATTTTATGTTATATTTCTGTTTGCATGCCAGGATTTCTCATGTACTTGTTTAGATTACTGTTGTTGGCCACCTGTGGAGAGTCTGTGTAATAGCAGCCTGTTTCCTATGTGTTCTGTCTCACCAGCCAGTAATTAGGCCATTACCTTGTGCCTAGCTTCCAGCTATCCTGATTGGGGAATGCATCCTTTATTACTCAGCTGGCCCTGCATACAGAACTGGTGATAGAAGTAGGGTTTTTTACCTGTATGTTCCTGGTAAGCTTCCTGCAAACCTGTTCCTGGTCCCTGTCAGCTCGTTGGCTGCCTGTGTTGTGCTGTGACCTGGAGACTTTGCCTGATCGATTCTTGACCAGATCTTGCCAGGCGGTGTTCAGGTTTTTGTGGAGTATCCACGCTAGCAGTTCTTTGTTTATATTTTTATCTTTAACATCCCTGAGCATTGTTGCTCTCACTGTTGATTTGCTTATAACATCTAAAACCATTGTTGGTCTCATTATCACTTGTGCATTGGTGTTGCAGGGTTAGTTAGGTTTCCCCTTACTCACTCACAGTCTCGGGTGGTGCCTTGTCATTTACTAAGACCGGGGGGCATCAGAGTTTGGGCGGACCTAATTCACCTATTCAAATGCGGCTGCCGTGGGCCCAAGAACTTTAGCACCGCAGACACCATCCAACCACTAAGAGGGGTAACGGAGTCAGGGGTAGAGCACGAGTTGCTGCCAACCTCAAACCTAGCTGCAGCTTTTCCGGTGAGTACTGGAACTTCCCAGTGGTCGCATACTCCGCTGAGTTCCAGGTACTCAAATCCTAACAGAAGTGGTGTACAGCTCACACTGCTTGTATAAAAAAGACAAATTCTTTTTTACTTTTTTTAAAACTGACAACTCACAGAGGCAAATCAGACCACTTATATGTATTATGTCAATAATGGCACAGTGGTGTAGAAAGCATACAACTTTTATAAAAAGAGACCAATTCTTGGTTACTTTTTTGAAAATGAAAACTCAACATGCTTCTGCTGCTCATCCCTACATTTGCAAATGGTGTAGTAATGGTGGAAGGAGGCTTCTCTATGGGTACAGTATCATAAATGTCAGACTCACACATATCACTAATGGACACACTTAGTCCTTACTCAAGGATTTGAGATGGTCCTGAATACACAGATTTTTCTACTGCCTTAGAGGGTGTTTTTAGCACTGATTTTCCATCTTTAAAATCACACCACTTATATGTATTATGTCAATAAAGGCATAGTGGTGTACAACACACACAGTTGGTATAAGAAAGACCAATTCTTGTTTACTTTTTTGAAAAGACAACTCACAGTCGTGAATCACACTGCATGTGTTCTTGGGCAGACTCCAATGACTATAGTGGTACAGATTGGAAGCACTACTATAGAATTGGTATCCAAATTGTCCAGATGCAGCTAGATGCAATGCTGAGAAAGTACGGATAGACTTTCACATACAGATGTGTCCACTTACATCTTTGCTATTTTGCTCAGTTTGGCACAACATGCAAAACACGGCTAAGCTGTTTTTCACGAGTAGCAAGTGGATGTATTTTAAAATTTTTGCTTGCCATAATAGAAAATGTATTTATCAGTGACAAGTACTCTGAGAGGCCAAAGAAAACACAAGATAGCAAGTATGACTAGAGGCCAGCTCTCTTTCAGGCAAACTGAGACACAGAAGCAGCAGGGTTGGCTCTACCATTAGGCAGCTACAGACAGCTGCCTAGGGCACCATTCAAACTGAGATACAGAAGGAGCAGGGTTGGCTCTACCATAGGAAGCTAAAGGCAGCTGCCTAGGGCACCAGTCAAACTGAGATACAGAAGGAGCAGGGTTGGCTCTACCATTAGGCAGCTATAGGCAGCTGCCTAGGGCACCAGGCTTCCAATGAGTCTGCCCATTACAAAATGAAGGATCACTCTGAGATATACATCCTAGTTGTTATTAATGCAGGTGGTGGCTGTGGAACTTGTAAGATACTGCCAGGGGCTGTGAAGTGGGTATTGGGTGCAGTAGCTAAAGTTTTGCCTATGGTGCTGAGAAACCTTGCACCAGTCCTAAGAAGAAGAAAGCAATAACATTCTAAGAACAGGTCAGTATCTAGTGCAATTACAGGCAATCTGAGGCACAGAAAGTGCAGTAGTGCAGTCTAAGCAGAGTCTGGGCTTGGGTACATTGTGCAAAATCTGAGCAGCAGTACAGGAGCTCTAAGCAGGAGCTTAGTCAGCATATAATGTAGCAGGTTTGGTACATGTAAATGCAGGCAGGATTACATTTCCAACTAAACACAACAACTAGACCAATGATTTTGCCTCAAATGCCTATTTTTTTTATTTAAGAAGAACGTGTAGGCTGTTGAGTTAAAAAGAAGGCATTTATACAGTAGGTACAATAAAAGTGAAAAAAATGTAACTCGACAGCCTATGTTTTTCAATCAAAGCAAAAAGTGGGCATTGAAGGCAAACTCCTCAGTCTACCAAAAGCAGCAATGTTTAATAGGAAGAATGGTTTTTTTTATCCTCAGGTGGCGCTCTGAGGGTACAGATAGAAGTAGGCAGTCCTACACATGTACTACCACAAAATCAGAGATCTGTGTTTATAACCACAGCGCTTTAACACAAAATTATAGACAAATAAAAATCACCATAACGTCCCTTAATGAAGGTTCCTGTGATGGAGTCCTCAAAGCGAATGTTCTGATGGAATTTCTCCAGAGTATAGTAACATGTAAGGGAAAAAAATAAAGACCAATGTGTAGTAGATTCCTTTTATGTATCCACAGTTCTTAGTGTATTTTTTATATGATAAAGAGGTGGCTTAGGAGCGTACCCCACTCACACTTTGATTAAGAAGCTATAAGCCCATCAAGGTTTCTTTGCCCAATGCCGTGGCCTCGCCCACTTGAACTACACCTTGCGTGATGTTTTAGGATGGAAATATATATAAATGAAGCGTACCCAAGAACTTACTCTAGCAAGGTGGGTGTTAAACACATCAAGGTATATATATTCATCTTTGAGCCTTGTTTATGTTTATTTTTAGTGAATGTGAATCAATATGGTTTTTAAGTCATATGTAATCTCTATTCATTTGGGAGCTCACTAGTGCACTTTATATTTATTTTGTAGGCGCACTATGTATCTTTTATTTATTAATTCCGGGACTCTTTACATCATAGTATGCAGCCTCTATCGGAAAACTACACATCCCATGGATCCTTTCACCAGGATTACATCACTTCCGGGTTTGACACTTTCCTGCCTGAATATAGGCAATCGGACTCCAGTGGACTACATTTCCCACATGCCTCGGGACAGGATGTTAGGATGTTGCATCGAGGATGTCTGTCCATTTTATAGTACACAGAAACTCCAATTCCCAGAATGCCCGGGACCCATAATTTCCGGCCGACGTGAATGTTTTTATTATAGTTTTGCCTATTCAGTGTCTCCACAGGATTGTAATAGATGTTTATAAGAATGTGAATGAGTAACACTGTGATCTATTTGCTGTGAAAATGGCAAAGAGGATAAATACCACATAATAATAACCAATTCTAACTAACTAAATTATGACGTCACTTCCTGTTGAATTTCTATCGGGCACATGCCCTTTAAATATCAAGCAACTGCCACACTCCATTATGTCTTGATAAAGGCCCAGGCCAGGGCTGAAACATGTTGACAACAGGAGTGTGAGTAGTTATTTACCTATTGGATATTTCAAACAAAAACTTTTCTGCTGCTTTGGAACTTTTAACCCCTTTGCCGATTTTTGCTGCTATTTTTCTATTTGTTTATTTTATGGAGGGACTCCTTTTTAAGTGTTCATGTTTGTGATTTTTATTAAATTTGTGTACCCCCCTGCTTCCACTTGAGGAGAGTGAGTTTCTTTGGGGAGCCAACATTACAACTTTATGAACACAGTCCGGGAAACAGAACTGAAAGATACCTTTATGGGAGTATCATCACACCGAGCACTGTGAGTTGGGGTACGCTTGAGTGAACCCATATTTCACTCCTTTCCATACTTGCGAATGTGAGTTCTTGGGTACGCTTCATTTATATATATTTCCATCCTAAAACATCACGCCAGGTGTAGTTCAAGTGGGCGAGGCCACGGCATTGGGCAAAGAAACCTTGATGGGCTTATAGCTTCTTAATCAAAGTGTGAGTGGGGTACGCTCCTAAGCCACCTCTTTATCAATTAAAAAATACACTAAGAACTGTGGATACATAAAAGGAATCTACTACACATTGGTCTTTATTTTTATTCCCTTACATGTTACTATACTCTGGAGAAATTCCATCAGAACATTCGCTTTGAGGACTCCATCACAGGAACCTTCATTAAGGGACATTATGGTGATTTTTATTTGTCTATAATTTTGTGTTAAAGCGCTGTGGTTATAAACACAGATCTCTGATTTTGTGGTAGTATTTGTTGTTTTGGAGATGTTGTTTTGGAGACATCTCATGAGGTCTGCTATACCATAGCTGCTGAGCGCCTGTTCTGGAACACACCCTAACCATACTGTTTTGCTTAGTCCTACACATGTGTAGAACATAAATGTGACTGCTGACACTAGTGCCAGTAAGTAACTCTCCATCTTGGGTTTTGGTTAATAGCAGCAAAGTTTCATAATCAGAGGGGAAGGTGGCAAAAGTAACTTGAGTGTACTGAATAAAAGTGTCCATGTATACAATATACAGATGTGTCCTCTTACGTCTTTGCTCCATGTGCTGCAAGTCACGTTGCACATAATGCATGAGTGCCCTGTGACTCGGTAGCGCTGAGCATCTCTTTTTGCTTTTTTTCCACAAAAATGTGTCTTAGGACACACAAGCATCTACTGTTGATTAAAATGATATGCAAGATGCCTACTGTATATTCTGTGTGTGACTGCGATTGTATTTGCATGCAAAATGCTATGCTACAGTGTTTTCATGGACAACACTGTAATGTGTCTTGTCGGATGAAGACAGGGCCACAATTACACACAGAATATAGGCATGCTGCATATCATTTTAATCAGCAGAAACTGCTTGCGCGTCTCATTACATTAATTTGAATCTTCAGTGGGGAAAAAATGCAAAAAATGACCCTCGCCACTACCAAGTCCGGCACGGCATGGCGCTACTTCAAGAGCTGTTAGCATGACTGCAGGAAGGATCTAAGAGGACACATATGTAGTTGCATTATTTTGCTGCAATATTTTTCTAAGGGCGAAACGTATTAAAATATTTTGTGCGCTTATGTTTTTTCTTAGTCATAAATATTCTTTATACTGTATTTTTGTTATATCAGTTAACACTTTTGTTTAAAATGTGCTGCATATTACTTCTTTATACTGTATTTTATAAATAAACTGTTCATTTAATACTAGTTACCAGTCCGTCAAAATGACAGACCAACATGACAGTAAAGTCAGCACAGGCGGCTGTGCGCACCCGAACGGAGCAACAATTGAATTACTCAGTCGGATGCAATCTAGTGGCAACCGGCACGCAAAACACTTGCATTCCCCCATAGAGATGAAGAGCAGCAATAGCGTTTTAGTATGAGATTGCACACATTTAGAAATTACTTACATATGTGCAATTTTTTTTTCCAATTCTGGTTTCTAGTGTTGGTTTTTCTTTGACAAATCTTGGGATCAGACTTTCAACCTGTTTGGCTTCATAAATTCAAAAGTGTGCATTAATAACTAAATAATAATATACTAAAACCACATTCACAAAATATAAGACCTTCTGTCCTCCTTGAGCTCCCCTTCAGACACCTGCATTGCAGTTTGACCGATGTATAACAGAAGTCTTTTTAATGCAAGTAAAATTCAGTTAAAAGCACTTATAAAATGCAGCAAATATCAGTAGTACATTAGAAAAAATACTCAGCTTAAAATGCAAAGCCACACAATATAAGTTACGTGCATATACAGTGCATCCAGAAAGCATTCACAGTGCTTCACTTTTTCAACATTTTGTTGTTACAGCCTTATTCCAAAATAGAATAAATAAATTTTATCCCTCAAATTTCTACACACAATACCCCATAATGACAATGCGAAAAAAGTATTTTTGAGATTTTTGCAAATTTATTAAAAATAAAAACTAAGAAATCACATGTACAGAAGTATTCACACCCTTTGCTCAATACTTTGTTAATGCACCTTTGGCAGCAATTACAGCTTCAAGTCTTTTTGAATATGATGTCACAAGCTTGGCACACCTATCTTTGGGCAGTTTCGCTCATTCCTCTTTGCAGCACCTCTCAAGCTCCATCATGTTGGATGGGAAGCGTTGGCGCACAGCAAGTTTCAGATTCTCTCCAGAGATGTTCAATCGGATTCAAGTCTGGGCTCTGACTGGGCCACTCAAGGACATTCAAAGAGTTGTCCTGAAGCCACTCCTTTGATATCTTGGCTGTGTGCTTTGGATCGTTGTCCTGCTGAAAGATAAACCGTCACCCCAGTCTGAGGTCGAGTGCTCTGGAGCAGGTTTTCATCCAGAATGTCTCTGTACATTGCTGCATTCACCTTTCCCTTTATCCTGACTAGTCTCCCAGTACCTGCCACTGAAAAACATACCAACAGCATGATGCTGCTACCACCATGCTTCCCTGTAGGCAGGGTGGATTAAGCCTTTGGGGGCCCCATGGCATTTAAGAAAGGGGGGCCCTCTTCCTCACTGGCTGTATAATGTTATTAATATGTATATATATATGTGTGTGTGTGTGTGTGTGTGTGTGTGTGTGTGTGTGTGTGTGTGTGTGTGTAATAAAAGTATAGCGCCACTGGTGAGGGTGAGAAACCCAAATTAACAGTATAAATTTGACAATAAAACACTCCCTTATATGTTATAGGGCGTCAGCCGTCCCCTAAAGTTTCAGCATTGGTAAGATGCTGTTTCAAATTAAGATAAGTTATGGGAGAATTGGGGTTCTGGCGACCAACGGTGTTAAAAAGTGTATTTAGAAGACTAGATATAATTAAAAATAAGGACGGAGTAAGAAAGTTTTATGTAAAAAAAATGTTCACAACAAATTTATTTTCAAAAGACATAAAAGTACTTAAAAAAACCCATCAA